>NW_011500555.1:0-50469 GCF_000495115.2 Populus euphratica
TTAAGTTTTGGGTTAGCGGTTCACCAAGTTAACCATTTGATCAAGCCATTTTCAATAGCATTTTTATTATTATATGTCTGAGGATGATGTTCCATTGTCTAACTATGCCTTTAACTTTGGATTTTTGAGTCACACTACTTAATAACACCCACCACACATTTAATTCCTCTGTTAGGTTATATAACTAGAGATCTCAATGCTAAGTCTTTGAATTTGCTATCTTTCTAACCAAATAAATAAATACAAACATTCTCACTTTAATAATTAAACACCCAAACTTTAATTACATGTGTTTCAACACAAGTAATATGTCTATCTTTTTTTTTTTGTAAAGAAAAAGTGTAGTGGTAGTATCACAAAAGTTAAAGTGGATTTTAGAATTTACTTAAAGGAAGAAATTCTTGTGTTTTGCCTCTTTTATAGTGATCCATGATAATAGCTGTACTAAACTTAAAATATAAGTTATATATAAAAAAAATTCAATTGAAGGCAAGAAAAACCCCAAGTAATCCTTTATAAAGTACACCCTTAAAGGAACCATCTCTGTTTTTTCCAAGAAAAGCACCCTGGGACAAGTTCTTGTTCTACCCCTATATCGCTTAGTAATCTAAGACCTTATAATATGTTAAGCAATGATATATGTAGGAATTATAGTTAGGTGCAAATATTCTCGCTCAATTAAAAACTATGTTCTTATACTCTAAAAGTTGTATGATTATTCTTTTGTATCTTTTTCTACTTTACCTCTTGATGAGTTATGAGCACTAGACTCTAGTATTCAAGTATTTTTACGTCATTGTCTATTTATTTTATTTTTATTGTCCCCATCATTTGAGTCCTACAGTTGTTACCCTTAGCTTTAAAGATGCTATGAAATTAGTCTCTTCCTTAAAACTCAATATTACAAGTATTATTAAACACGACATTACTTCTCAAAAAATATTTACTTGATATAATAGCATTTTTAAGAAAGTAAATATTTTCTTTAGTTAGTTGTTTTTATATTTCAATTTTCCTATTTTGTATTATTATGTTTTTCTAGTTTTGTTCTATTTAAATGGAAAAAATTATTTAATTTATTTTTTTATTCAATATTAATAAGGTTTTCTAGCTTTTTTCTAATTAAAGGGTTATAATAGCCTTTTGACAACTAGAGACATGAATGAATAACAATTAAGTGTTTTGAATGTCTTTGAGTCTCTTCATAGTTATGGTGTTCATGGTCTTAAGGGTTTTAACGTGTAACAAACCTCGTTATTCTTTGCTCTTATTTATGTTAATTGATATCAGAGTCCAATAATTCTTGGAAGTTTTGGTTGTAGGTAATATAAAACGTGTATTATAGCTCAATAATTATTGATGGTTAGTTGTTGTATGCTATTGAATAACCATAGTTGAAAGAGATCACAAAACTGAACATGCTAATGTCAAAGGGGATAAGGAGATTCCCCCTCAAGAAAAAAAAATCCTAAAATTAGTGTTGTTTTCATCTATGTCAGTTGTTGTTATTGAAAGTCCTAATGGTGGGATCTATAATGTTAGAGAATAATATAAATTATATCTTAGGACCTCACCTAACAGCTTAAGTACAAGATAATGTGGACCTATGTAAGTTTCAATCTTAAAGGCCTTTCACTTGAGAGAGTATGTTAGAAAATAATATAAATTATATATTAGGACTTCACCTAATAGTTTAAGCTATTAGGTTGAGATAATTTTTTGAATGGTATCAGAGTTTTAATAATCAAACAGTTACGAGTTTGAATCTCTTACCCATCATTACATGCATATTTATCTAATTATCAAGACTTTGATACCATGTCAAATAATCATCTCAATATAATAACTTAAGTTGTTAGGTAAAGTCCCAAGATATAATTTATATTATTTTATAACACAATATTAGGTGACCCGCATAAAGTTATTGTGTTAAGGATACATAATGGGGTGGCTTGTACAAAATTATGGTGTTGGAGACCCACAATGAGATGACACGTATAAAGATGGTAGAAAATCCACGATGGGATGGACCACACATAAAATGATATTTGTGATGGACGATAATTTCTAACTTATATCTAAATTCAAGGACGAGTTCCTTTTAATCTAGAGAGACTAATGCGTACCTTTTTATTTTAGGAAAACATATATTTTTCTTAGTTAATTTTTTATTTTCATATTCTCTATTATTATGTTTTTTTTCTAGTTTTTTTAAGGGAATAATTTTTTTAGTTTATTTCTTTTTATTAAATATTACTAGTATTTTCTATCAGAGTAGCTTTTGACAAGTGCAATCTTAATCTTTAAGGTTTCAAATTGTATATATTTCCATTGTCTTTAGTCCCATCTAGCTAGGATAATACCCAAACACAATAAAACTCCACTCTGCACTCGTATCAACTTCCTTTGTCAGGGAACAAAATAATTATACACATAAGTCGTAACCAGTAGATATGTATCCCCGGGCTGAGAGAGAGCCTACATGCTATGAAATAATGACTCATATATCTAGGAACTAACATTTTCCTCTATAAACAAACTTCATATGCTTCACAAAAGCATCTTTAGAATTAGCTTCTTGTTTTCCCACTCTTTGTTTGTTTTTGCTTTTGCTGTTGTTTTCTTCTTCTTTTCTTTTTTAGGTTGGGGGAGGGGGGTGATGTTGTGGGGGGTTTTAATTTAGAACCACCAATACAGAACATGTGATACAAACCAGGAAACAATCTTAGTTTAAGATAGTTAACAAATTTGGATAACGAAGTTAATAATAACATGACGTAATTTGAGCAGCTAAATTTGCTTGTTGATTATGATATTCCATGATCCATGCTTACCGGATTTGCATATGAAGAGCATTGCCAGAGAGCAAGTTTGCTAGCCCAGCAGAAGATGGAGTTGCTTCGTTCGTTGTTTAACTTCATTAAGTGTCCAGCCTGCTTGCTACATACATGAATGTTCTTCTATCGGTGCTTATGATTTTCTTTTCAGCTGTAATTTGTGATTATTTCTTTTGGGATTAATTGTTCTTTCCATTTCAAATACAAAATAAATAAAAAAAGAAAGATAGTTCTAAGAGATTATCATATAGCATGGCATGTTTAATTGTGATTTTTGCAGCTATCCTGATTCCCTTGAAATTGAGGAAAGGGAAAACCAGGTGATGCCCTGCATAGACATTCCACTTTTCGATAGCGCAACGAAAACAGTGATTGCTTGTTCTATGTAACCCGAAAGGAAATCTGACAAATAGTTTAGATAATGGGTCTACATTTTACCATGTCTCCACTTTCGATTTGATCTTAACTGGAGGCAGAGAGAAGGTTTAGCTTTCTTGCGAATATAGATCAATCTCACCAAGAGACTATGGTTTAGCTTTCTTGCGAGTATAGATCAATCTCACCTAGAGACTATGGATCAGTAAAATAGTGCTCAAGTGCCTTAGGATCTTGCACATATCTTCTATGATACAATTAACTGGCAAGACTGATCGCTTCATCTTCCTCATGCCTCCATGTTTTGACGAGTTGAATAGCATGCATCTGGACTTCACCTTTCACTTTCAATTCTCAGAATAGTTATGTACTGCTCATTTTTGCACCAGAAATCCAATATAAAGTCCCCACTACAGATCAAAATAATCGCTTGCATTTTGTGACGAATTCCCACTTTCCTTGTTGGTACGTGTCACACGCCACAATTTCAAGACCCCGTCGAGACTTCCGGTGCAAATCGTGCAACCATCTTCATTATCATCCTCTGATCGCCCCAAAAATGCAGTAACACACCTAATAGGTCCTCTATGCCCCACTAAAACTGCTAGGCATGTGTGTTGTCCATCTGAATCTCTCCCCCAAACCCTACTAGTTGAATCAGCCGAGCCACTAATCACATATTTTGACACGTTGGCCATGCACATTATTGCATGTGTGTGACCCTGGAGGGCACCACCGTATTGTAATTGACCTGGGAACCATCCCTTAAGCCAATAATGAATGTAACCATCAGTGCACCCACCATACAACACCCCGTTATCTGAGGTTAGGGTTAGGGTTCTTACAGGTGAGTGCTTGGAAGGGAGGGTTACAGTGAGCGAATGGGGCCATTCCCCACTACAGAAGTTGCGCCGCCAAACTCTAATTGAGGCATCATCGGAGGCGGTGTAAAGTATACCATCATCGGCCACAACAATGGCATTGACGGGCTCTAAATGCGCATGGATGGTCTCAATGCATTTGAGGTCTGATATTCTCCATACCTTCACTGTCCTATCAAGGGAAGCTGAATATATGATGTCATCAGAAAGGTTGATTGCTAATGATGTTATTGGCCCCACATGCTTCATCTGTTACATTAATATCAACAAAAATCAATTAACGGAACATTCGTGAATTTGTTTTAAATAATCAACAGCATTCCATTGACCAACCTTGTAACTAGAATATTTTCAAGCTAGTATTACTTATCATCATATTAATCCTCAGATTAAAGTACTGGTTATTGTTTCTTAAAACTACTATAGACAGTATTTATGACAAAGAATTTCTCTTATTCAAGCACAATGTGGAACTTAGGGCATGAAAACTACCCCAAATTAAGGACCAAAGTAAATGATCGTTCTAAATGGAAAACATTTTACTCAAAAGAGATAAGGAAGACGAAATTTCGAAACTATGTTATTTCATTAATTATCATCTAAATAAAAAATAAAAACTCGAAATCTTGTAGCAAAAACCTGTGGAAATCATTTTATACACTCTAAATTCATTATTCATTGCCAGTGCAATGACTTATGTGTCATTTGAAGAAACAGAGGCCTAAAGGTAGTTTTGTATAGTTTTTTTTTTTTTTGCATGACACATAGTTATTAATGATTTGACTGGATATATGTGATATTTTTATTTACTAGTAATAGTGAAACGAATTAATTACTTTTTCACATAAAGTTTTTTAAATTGTTGGTTAAAGGTTTTTAAGTTTTTTTTTTATTTTAAAAATATAGTAAAATAAATAAACAAGACATGTGTTCAAGAACTTTTTGATCTTTTAACTTCGATTTCTTCATAAATTCTAGAAACATAGAGGGTAATTTGACCTTTTTAAATTAAATAATTAACATTAAAATTTTAAAAATTGTTAATACGTGAGAGGTGGTCATACCCTTTCTACGCGGTATATATATTGTCTCCTGATGAACCAACATGCTTTTCTACCATGTTATTGAAAACACCTTCATATTTTCTTCTTTCTGGTGTGATGTGTATCGATGAAAGTAAGGTAATTTGTTAGTGGTGAGGTTTTTTTTTTCTTTTGTTTTCCCTTAAAAAATAGTTTATTTCTCTTTAATTTTGATATTTTAATTTCAGTCCTTATTCTTTTGATGTATATTTTTTTGTTTTTGGTCCTTTTATAAAGTTTTATTTGTTTTTTATTAAATGCTTCAATTCATATTTGTCATATATTTTTTTTTCAATTCCGTTCTTATTCTTTTGATTTCAAATATTTTTTCCTTAGCTCTTTTATAAAAAAAAAATTATTGGTTTTTAATTTAATTCTTCAATTAAAGTTTATGGTCTTTTTTTTTTCAATTTGATCCTTGTTCTTTTGATTTTTTTTTTTGTTGAAGTTATTCTTCATTTCAATTTAACACTCCAATAAAAAGTTTTGGGTTACCCTCTGATTTATTTTTTATTTTTATTTTCAATCTTATTTTTTTAATTGTCATTTTTTTATTATCTTAGATCCTTCTTTTATATAATTAATTTTTGTTTTTTATTTTATCTTTTTGCATTTGATTTGCTTGTGATTGAGTTTCATGGGATTTCTCCATGTATGGTGCTTCCGGTCTAATAACATGGCTTATATGTTTGAAAAATTAACATGGGTTGACATCTTTTTTTTGGATTTTTTTTCTCTTTTGATTTCATTATTGAACAATTTTTTTGAAAAAAAAGAGAATGATTTTATGGTTTTATTCACTTTCTTTTCTATTAAGTTATTTTGATTTTATGACATGGGTCATGAGTTTTATGGATTAACTTGGATTGACTCGTTTTTTATTATCCAAGTTACATGTTTATCACACTATTTTCAGATTGATTCAAGCTATTTTTTTATAATTTTATGCATACAAAGTTTTTTTTTCAAGATATCTTGATCTTTTTTAAAAAAAAAATTATTATTTTTTTACTATCATTGCCCATTTTATATTGTCTAAAAAAAAATCAACTTATTAAACCCAATCAGGGCTATAACCTGAATCATTTATTTCTTTATTTATTGTAAACATGTTTGTGGCACCTAGACTATCAATGCCTTTTTTTAATTTTTTTTAATTCTAAATTTGGTTTTTATTTTAATTGATACTTTTTTTAATGTATTTTTTAATTATTTTTTTAGTTTATGTTTCAATTAATATCCCTTCTCTATAATTTTTTAACATTTTGTTTATTTAGCTTTTTGTTGAATGGAGGCTTTTATTAAATTATTTTGCATGTATTTAATTTTTTAGATATTCTTCTTATACATCTATAACTTTGTTTATGTTTTATATAGATGAAATTTATTATTAAAAATAAAAAATAGTTAATTTTAGATAATATTTGTAATATATGCAACCTTGTATAATATATTTTTTATTTCATTTAATCAATTTCATGTATGTATCTATATTTATTATCAATTGATTGAATAAATAATTAATTTTAATAAAAAAATTAATAAATACAGCTGAGTAATTGTTTCATGTTATGAGATTAAATATTTTTATATGACTCTTTTATTTATTTATGTACAAATGTACAAAAATAGTTATTAATTTATTTAATTAAATGCTTGCATTAATTTTTTGATTTACACTTAGAATTTTTTTATGTAAAAAACCTTATCAAAAAAGCTTTTATATCTATTTTTTTCTTAATGAAAATTTAGAAAATAACTCATGGACAGTGCAGGTCAAATATCAATTCATTTCTACGTTTTGTGTTACTAGTAATGTTTCTTTAAGAATAATTATAAACAAATAAGATTGATATAATACACACACACACTCGATGGGACACATATTAGCTATAATATAAATTGTGAGGTGTTTTTCCCGTTGCTATCTTTACTGTCTCTCATCTCACATTTCATTGTGAATGGTAACAGTGAGATTTTAAAAAATATATATATAGTTGAACTTTTATTTTATACAATTTTAGCTATTTTAAGTATAAATGAATTTAAATGAAAAAGAAGAGTAATATGAGTAGCGACTCTGTAATGTATTTGAAAATTTTATTTTAGTCCCTAACCTTTTAAGTTATTAGGCAGCTAGTCCTTGTAATTATTAAAATTTGCACCTTGATACCATGCTTTATTTCTCTTTTATTTCTGTTATTTTTCAATAAAAAAAAAAAGAGGTCATTAGATTCCGATTTAAAGAGAAATATTGTCATTGACAACAATTCCAACTTTTAAAATAGTTGATTTTTCTATCAAATTATTTGATATGGTAAGAAGAATTAAGGTTAAGTTTTTTTTTTATCTTGAAAACACCTAATAAAACATATTTAAACTTTGAAAGAGTTTAGATTTTAGGTTGATTATGGGTTTTTGGGTCATAAATTTGTTAAACAAGGTTCCAACTGTGTTTCTTAGATCTTTGGAGTCAATAATAAGTTGAAAATACAAGAGTATTATATGGCTAGATTTTGAATAGACAACACATCTGCTTGTTTTTTTTTTTAAAAAAAAAATACCTGCATGCAAGCGCTTTCTTTGTGGGCGATACATCGTTCACTCCCATTAACTTAAAAAAAAAAATTACCTGCATGCAAGCGCTTTCTTTGTGGGCTAGGTACTAGGTTTGACTTACTAGACCCACAACACTTGGTCTTATTTTTTTTTTAAATTACTACTTTTAATATTTTTCTATTTATATTTTAATTAATACTTTTTTTATTTTCTTTTGCTTATTTAGCCTTTTTGAGATGATGATTTTTTTATTATATTGAGTGTATTTAGTTTTTTATGAGATTTATCTATTATCTTTTTATATTTTATATAATATTTTTATTTTATTCAATAAATTTTATATGTGTTTATTTTTGTTATAAATTAATTTTTATAAATAAATTCATTAAATGCAATCGAGTAAGTGATCCGTATTATGATATTAAATATATTGATATACATCTATATCTCAATTTTTTCAATTTTTTTTGTTATTGTTAATAATTTTTTTATTTATATAAATAATTATTAGTTTATTTGATTAAATGCTTACCTGAGTTTTTTAATTTATACTTTGATATATTAAGGATTTTTCAAAAAAAAAAAACTAAAATATAACACGAGTACTTATATAAAGGGCAGTATAACTACTTCAAATATCAGCCAATAATCATTACGTACCCTTTGAAAACATAAATGCAGAGGATGGGGTATGCAGCAGGAAGAAGGTGAGGACATTAATTAAGATCAATTCTTAGCACAATATTTCATAGTTTGTGCTTGCAGTTTTGGAGTCTACGTATTAGTTGCCCAACCACCACCACCGGTGGTCCGAATTTTAATCTTCTGGATGTTCCCAATACAGAATTAAAACATAGTTTAATCCACACATTTTCTAAACAAGGACAGCTAGAAGTCCTTGGTATAAATAAAACAAATAAATCATATAACTATTTAAGGTCTGGCGTGACAAAATAATTACTACTGTACTGTCCCTGGACTCTTACCTCCATCACCTCTTTCACATAATAAGCACAAATACATTAATTGTAATTAACTTCTGATTTTTCTGGTCGGTGATGAAATTACACCTTAGCATTATATTCAGTTCACACAGACCATGCAGCATAAGAAACAATAAATGAAATCATAAATATGTACCAAAAGGATTAAAAATTA
Organism: Populus euphratica; assembly: GCF_000495115.2. Taxonomy (NCBI): domain Eukaryota; kingdom Viridiplantae; phylum Streptophyta; class Magnoliopsida; order Malpighiales; family Salicaceae; genus Populus; species Populus euphratica. The sequence goes on from NW_011500555.1 coordinate 8,893, forward strand.
CCATCTTATCTTTCCGGTAAATAAGGCTTCGGACATATCCGCCGGAGCTAGGAATCGTTGCCAACCGGATGTGTTTGAAAGCTCCATCCCATGTTCTCCTCCAAATTCGAATCTTGCCATCGGCATAGGCAGCATAAACCCTATCATGTGAAACTTGTAATGCAACAACCATGCGGGCCTTTGTCTTAAGTTGACCACACTCACTGAACTCAGGTAGTTTCCATAGCCGAATGATATTGGTTGAAGAACCAGAATAGATAAGGCTATTTGACATTGCCATGGATAATATCTGGCCATCTCTTTTGAGGACTGAAGATAGGCACCTATAAGCATAATTAGTGCTTTCAGAGGTGGTGACAAGGTTATCAACAGGAGTGCAAGAGCCTTGACGAGGAGGAGAGGAGAATATTGGAGAGGTGTGGATGTTTGAATTAGTGCTTAGGCGAGGTGATGGGCTACAAGGAAAATGTGAGAATGAGGGTGCTTCTCCTATGGAGATGCTTCTCAGGAGCTTGTGGGCTGCGGTTTCTCTTATTGCAAACGATGGGTTCGGAGGTGAGTTCGGAGAGTCTAATGAGGCCATGATTTGTCCGTAGTTTTTGTCTCTCAAGGCAAATGCGAGTGCAGATATTGTGAGAAAGGATTCGTTCATGGCATTGTCATATGGTTTCATGAATTAATTACTTTCGGTAGGAAAAGGTATTTAATGCAACATCAGCTGGGTCTTGAAGAATAATTCCCCAGATATGGAACCCTAAAACATTTAAAGGCTTTTTCCCTAGAAAATATTACTACGATTTTAACATGTAAGAATCACTCTCTTTTTTACAGTGCAAGATTGTTTTTGTAATTTGCTCATTAATCTCTCATTTAATCTAATTTTAGAAATGTTCAAGTTTAACTTGTGTTCTCCACAGGCGCAAGTTAGGTACGAAAGCTCGTTGTTTGTTTACATACCAGTTAATTGTTTAAACTTTTTACTTATTTATTTGTAAATACCGGAAATAAACAATGGACAGGTGTTATTATTTTAAAAAGAATAGTCCAGTTAATAGCTGACACCTAGAATGGGAGTGCGATGGCGATTCTTATAGCTTGATGGATTAACAGTAATTTTCTAAAAGATAATTTTGATCATTTCGAGTGAAAGATTTTGTTATTTAATATTTTTAAAGGGTTCAGGTTACTGTTTATTATAGATTATTTGCTTCCTAGTCTGCTTTAGATATCACTAGTCAGTTTATACACGGCTCTGATACTTCTTTTGATGCAAAAAAATAAATATATAAGTGTTATTAATGTTTTTTTTTTTACATTGACAAAATAATTTAATTATGAACTAAAAAGTAGGTGCATTCATATAATAAAAGAAAATAAAAATTATATATATTAATAAATACAATAAAAAGTTATTAACGATGTACGTAAAGTTTCAAGTTAAAGTTAATTTTTATCACAGTAAAAAATAAAATAATATTTTATTATATTATGATTTTTTAATTGTAAAAAATTAAAACATTGTTTATACTAAATAAAATAAGTTTTAAAATATATGAACTGATAAATTGTTAAAAAATTAATTAATATTGCTAATTAAATGCTAAAATAAAAAATTAATTAATCTCATAAAAATAAAAATAAAATAGATAAGTATAATATTTGTCCTCAATGTTTTTCTCTAACATACAAGTTTTTTGTATTATCTTAAATATTACTTTTTTCCTAAGAATAAATAATTCTTAGTTTTATAAACACATCATGAAAATAAAATTTATTTATATAAAATAAAAAATATAAATAAATTAGAATAATATCTTTGAAATATTAAATACATAAAAAAAATTGCTATTTAACAAAGATGAAATCATTAATTTAAAAAATCAGAAAGAGAAAGAAAGTATTAATTTAAATATAGATAAAAAGATATTAATGCAAAAAAATACCATATATATATAAAAAAAAACAAAAGAAGTCAAATAAAGATAAAAAAAACCAAAAAAAAAAAAAGAACAAAGAAAGAGGACAAGCAATGCTAGGCCCAGCAAATCAGGCCTTCATGTTTGGCCCATTTTAAAAAGGCCACGCGGACATGCATAGGCTCTTTGGGAAATACAAATAGAATTACAAAATAAATTTTCTAATTAATATATTATGATGAATTTTATTGACAAAATTTTTCATCGCTATATTCAGTATTAAGCACTAACAGAAATATTTCATCAGTATATACCGAGGTAATTATATTGGAAAAAGAAAGAAGAAACAAATGGCATAAAAGTACGATGACATGTAACATTTACCAATGGCTTAAACGATGATATAAGCTCGATGATAAAGTTCGTCCATAAATATACAAACAAAAATAATCCATTAGTATATATCAACATAATTATAAATAATATTATAGTGGGATTCAAAAAGGTAAATTGTACGGTGACATAGCACTTTTTATAGATAGAATAACTGATGGAATGCTCGACAGAATAATTCTATAGGTAAATCCATCAATAATATTTAATTTATGACTTGGTAATCAACCCTCCCCTCCCTCTCCCTCATTTCTCCTTTTTCCTTATGCATTTTTTTTGCAAAAAGGCACCCTATTTAATCTCAATATATTCAACTTTCCATAACAAATTCGGTTAGCATAACACTCAGTTTGTCAGCATTCATGTTCTAATTCAAGTTTTATTAAGGATTCTTCACTTTAAGTATGCAAATCTACCATTTTTTATTTGAACATAATTTTTAAATGTTAATTATTATTATTATTATTGCATATTTTTGTAGTATATTTATTTTATTTGGGTGTCTATTTATTTTATAATTTTTTCTCATACAATTGTATTGTATAGATTTATGATTTGTACATGTTATGGTTTGTTTTAGATTTTATAAATTTATATTTATTTGTAAATTTATGAAACCTATGTCGAATTTTTTACTTTGGTGTTTTGTGATGAAATAAATAATGACTTATTTAACAGGTTTGTTTTTATATTTTGTTAATTTTATTGTCAAGTTTTAATTTTCAATGAATATGTAGAAATTTAAATTTATGTAGATATATAATTGATAATGAATTAAGAGAACTATTAAAATAGATTGAATAATATTGAGCTAAACAAATATTTTTGTAAATTTATTTAGTTAATATAGTTAATTAATACATGTTGTCATCATTATTTAAATAGGCTTGATATAAGTAATGGATATATCAAGATTCGTCTGAGGGATTGCAAAAGATGAATTATTGTAATGAGGTTTATTAATTACACACTATCTAATCCAAAAAATATTAGTGAAGGTGGTATTAGATGTTTATATAAGAGTTGTAAGAATAAAAAAATTATTGATCCAGTTATTATAATGATGTATTTTCTATAAAAAAAGATTCATAGAGAAATATTTGTGTTGGTATGCACACGAGGAACCATATGTTCCTTACGATACCATAGTAGAAAGGATAGTTGGATCAACTTTTAGTGCTAGGAATGTGCATGGAGTTGTAGATAACAATAGTAATCCTTATAGGAATATGATTATAGATACGATGAGAATAAATCAGAGTCATATTGATCAATATTCAATCGTAGATGAAGAACCTAATGTAGACGTGACAAGGTTTTTTGATCTTTTGAAAGATTCCGATGAACCGTTATGGAATGATTGCTAAATTATAGTAAATCATTAATCATTGCACTAGTTTTCACCATCAAGTAGAATCATGGGTTAATAAGGCTAGTTATGACATAATTATGAAATGAATGATAAGCATTTTACCTAAAGAGAATAGGCTAAAAGAGATATTCTATGACGCTAAGTCCATGATGAAACTTCTTAGTCTAGGATACTATAAAATTACATGTGTCCAAACTTCTGCATATTATACTACCTTGAAAATGCAGAGTCGACCGAGTGCAGAACATGTGGGTATTTTTATTATAAATCTAGAACTAGCAAGAAAAGGATTATTGTTGCACATAAAAAAACTTAGATACTTTTCAATCACAATTAAACTATAGAGGTTATTCATCTCACCAAAGACTACTGAGCTCATGACATGGTACCAATCACATGATGTGGTGGATAGAGTATTAGTGTGCCTTTTTTTATGGTGAAGCTTGGAAAAACTTTAACAGTGTGCATCCTCAGTATTCAGTGGAATCAAGGAACATGCATCTTAGGTTATGTACAGAAGAACTCAATCCATTTAGGTCATTTATTATTCCTTGTTCTTATTGGCCGGTGATACTCATAGTTTACAACTTGCCACTAGAGTTGTGTATGAGGTTAGAGTTCATGTTTTTATTTATGGCTATACCTAGTCCTAATAGTCCAAGTCGGAATATAGATGTTTGTCTTCGGCCATTGATTGATAAGTTGAAGTAAATGTGGTCATTTAGGGCTTTAACTAATGATGTATCATGGAAATAGAATTTTCTGATAAAAGTAGTTTTAATGTGAACTATCAATGATTTTTTGCTTAGAAAATGGCTTATAATTGGAGCACGTATGTAAAAATAACATATCTATATTGTATGAAAAATAACAAGACATTCAAGTTAATAAACAACGATAAAACATCTTTTTTTTTATTACCACCAAAGGTTCTTTCCAACAAATCACAAGTATAAAAAGAAGAAGAATAACTTCTTTATTAGAAGAGTTGAAAGGGATGTTGCACCGCCATTTCTTTCAGATAAGGAATTGTATGATGTGGTGTTAGAGTGCAGTTACATTGTGTTTGGTTTTCAATCTTGTAAGTAGAAGTTTTATTATTTTGGTTTGATCCATAATTAGGTTAAATGAAGTATTTTCTAGGAGCTTTCAATTTTCTCCGTCATAACCTTGATGTTATACACATAGAACAGAACGTGTTTCAGAATATTTTCAACACAGTTATAGAAGTGAAGGGAAAGACAAAGAACAATATCAAAGCTAGAATGAATATAAATTTGTTTTGTCATCATAAGAACATGGAGTTGGTTTATGTTGGGTCACGGGTCGCAAAGCCTAAAATTAGTTTCGTCTTAGACAAGAATACACAATTATTTGTCTATCAATGACTTAAATTTTTGCATTTTCCTGATGTTTTTGTTTTTGTCAAGCAATGTCAGCAAGTTTATTATGCCTACATTCCTTCCTTTAGCAAGTTTATTAGAGTTGATTGGTTATATATAGTGAAATCCAAACCCAGCGATCATATCGAGGTTGTTCAAGATGAGAATGATGAATTAACTATGGGAGATAATGTCTTTCAACTTTGTGAGTTAGTTGATCCATATCGAATTGTTTTATTTAATAATTTAGAAGAAAATTCAAATTTTCACATTACCGATAATATCTTTATTGATGTTGATATTGATGTTGAGGAATTAAATGGTGTTTTTAGCTCCATCGGACATAAACAAGTTGAAAAAGATGATGATAATGACAAAATCAATGTAAAAGATTGCAATGGAGATGAGGACATGTCAATTGATAAAAAGGAAGACAATTCTGATTAATTTGAACAACATGAAATTGTAATGACATAAAATATAATATAATATTTATGGATGAAATTCACTTCAATATAATGATAATGATGTTGATATTTATTGAATTACAAGGAACTATTTATTCTATTATTGTGATATGAGCAAACATTATTGTGTTGTGTGTGCAGTTATAGTTTAAGTATTTATAGGACGAATAGATAAGGAATACAGATACAATCTGGTATCAGACATTGTTTTACATTGATAGATATACCAATGGAATGTGTCTATCGATATATTTTTTAGGCGAAGGGAACTATTTCTCTTTTCCCTTTTCCCTAGCAATGTTTATGATGTTATTTACACATGGATATATTGATAGAATGTATTTGTCGTTATATTCCAAAAGTGAAGGGAATTATTCCATTTCTCCCTAACATTGTTCATGGTGTTAATTACATATGAACATACTGACATAATGTTTTCATCAATATATTCTAATGACTATAAGAATTGTTCTCCTTTTTTCTAATATTATTCATTGTGTTAATCACACACAAACATATTGATGAAATATTTCTATTGGTATATTACTAACAAAATTATTGACGAAATGTGAATTCAACGCACTGATTATTAATGCTTCTTCTAACTACAGTACACATTCCTTAACGGAATGTGAGTTTCAAGGCGTTGGTAATTATACTCTTTTTAATTGTTGACTATTTACTCTTTTACCGATAGAATAAAAAGTCATTGGTAATATTTAGAGAGGTTTCTAAAATTTTTCATGCAAATTAAAAAATTTACTTTAATTTCACAAACAAGATCACCAACAAAAATTTTCAAGATATTAATATTTAATATTCTATTGGGAATTTTATCAATAAACCTAATATAAAAGATCATGAGCATAACACGCAAGCTTTATCTTCTTCATTATTCTTCTTTCATTCTCTCTATTTTTCTCTCTTCTTCTTCACTTTTATTTTTGTTCATAACTCGTGCTGAAATCAAGCATCATCTTTTGTTTTTATCATAAGGTATGTTATCTTTCTTTATTTTTCTACTTATTTTTATATTTTTCAGGTTTTTTAACAATCTATTTTTCATTTATTTTATTTTTGTTTTGTTTTTTAATTCTTATCCAACATTAAACACGTTATAAAGTAAGAATTTTTCATTCTTTTTCATCTTTATTTTTGTGTTTTTTTTTTGCATTATTGTTTTCAATTTTAGGTTGAATTTTAGTTGTTATTTAAATTTTTTTCAATATTTTGAAGAATTTTGGTTACTGTTTTCAATTTTGTTGTTTAATTTCAATTAAATATGCAGGATTCATTTTAACAATTATTTTGAATTTTTTTAATTTATATTAATTTTTTGTAATTTTAGGATTAATTTAGGCTATAGACTGATACTATAGGATTAATTTTTTTAGAATTTTTTTATTAAATTTAAAACATTTCATAGAAAATTGAATATTTTTAATATTAAGTATATATATTACAATGCCAGTCTATAGTATGATATTATGCAAAATAGTTAGAAAAACATGCAAGGGCCCATAAATATTTTTAAAATTCTCTTTGAAAAATTTAAATTTTTTTTAATATTATTATATTATTTATTTACTAATTGTGTTGAAATCGGTCCAGCCCAACTTAGTAATTGTTTATTAAAAACCTTCTTTCCTCTCTCTTTATTAGGCTGGACCCAGCTTGGCCATTTAGGCTAGGTTGAAATGGGTCCAGCTCACATGGTCATTGGCCTAACTCAGCAACCATGTTAATTATTTTAATCACTGCATACAGAATGAATTTTGCATGCAGTGGGCATGGCTGGGAAAAAAGAAGAAAATGAGAGAATAAGACTACCTTGCATGGAAAGAGTGCCTAGTTGGTCGGTCACAACGTGAGACTGGAGGCAGCATTGGTGAAAGAGTTGGCAATTAGCATTAATTACTAGAGGAGGGATGACACGATCAAAAAGTTGATGTCTTATCCCAAGTGCAGGAGTGTCAAAGTAAAATAGGAATTCCATGGTTCATTAACAACCTCAATCTTTCACACCTAGCACGGTAAATTTTTGTAATCGCATTCTGAGGCAGAGCAGGAAAATACTTTTTCAATTTTTCAAGAGTGGTGTCCATTTTTGTTTTGTTTTGTTTTTAAAGAGAAGTGCAGAAGAGATGTAAAGAAAAGAGAAGGAACAAGGAATTGAACAAATATATACAAAGATATCAATTATCATGGGAAATTGAAAGAACCGACTTAAGAGTCACGGAGTACCGTTATCCGCCATTTGACCGGGGTTGGAGAAAGACTAGCAAAACAAAAGTCACACCAAAAAGAAACACAAAAAAAATATGAGAAAAACAAAATAATCAACCTTCATATACAGGATCATTCAAACCAATGGATTCATTTTCACTAGGAAAATTATCAAAGTAAGCTTTCAAACGATGTCCATTGACCTTGAAAACATTACCATTCTTTGGATTCTCAATATCAAAGGCCCCATAAGGATATACATGTTTCACAACAAATGGACCGCTCCATCTTGATCTTAGCTTTCCAGGAAATAAATGGAGTCGAGAATTATAAAGCAAAACTTTTTGACCAACATCAAATGTTTTTCTCAAGATTCTTTTATCATGAAAGTCTTTGATTCTTGCTTTATGAATTTTTGAATTCTCATATGCATCATTTCTTATTTCTTCAAGCTCATTTATTTGTAACTTACGCAGCTGACTCGCATCATCCAGGTTTGAATTGAAAGCTTTAATAGCCCAATAAGCTTTGTATTCAAGTTCCACAGGCAAATGACAAGGTTTTCCATAAACCAACCTATAAGGTGACATACCTAATGATGTTTTAAAAGCAGTTCGATAGGCCCATAGTGCATCATTAAGTCTTAAAGACCAGTCCTTTCGATTAGGGTTCACTGTTTTTTCCAAGATTTGTTTGATCTCCCTATTAGCAAGTTCTACTTGTCCATTTGTCTGGGGGTGATAAGGGGTGGCAACTTTGTGTGTGATTCCATATTTCTTCATTAAAGACTCAAATGGCTTGTTACAGAAATGTGTTCCACCATCACTTATCATGGCCCGAGGGATTCCAAATCGACTCAAAATGTTTTCTTTCAAAAACTTAATGACTGTTTTATGATCATTGTTACGACTTGGAATTGCTTCTATCCATTTTGAAACATAGTCTACTGCGACTAATATGTACACAAAACCAAATGATGGAGGAAATGGACCCATAAAATCTATACCCCAACAGTCAAAGATTTCAATGACAAGAATAGTACTTAAAGGCATCATGTGACGTTTTGAAAGAGATCCTAACTTTTGACAATTTTCACAAGATTTGCAGAATGCATGCGTGTCCTTGAACATGGTGGGCCAATAAAATCCACATTGTAAGATTTTTGCAGCTGTCTTTTTTGACGAAAAATGACCTCCACATGCCTCAGAATGACAAAATTTAATGACATTACTTACCTCATTGTCAGGAATGCATCTTCGAAATATTTGATCAGGACAATATTTGAATAAATAAGGGTCATCCCAATAAAAGTTCTTCACTTCGTTCAAGAACTTTCTTTTGTCTTGAGTGCCCCAATGCGCTGGCAAATGTCCTGAAACAAGAAAATTAACAATATTAGCAAACCAAGGCATTGTAGTGACAGAAAGTAAAGATTCATCAGGAAAGTAGTCATCGATTGGTGTGATGTCAGATTTCGAATCAGTTGCCAATCTTGACAAATGATCCGCGACAACATTTTCGGTGCCTTTCTTATCCTTGATTGTGATATCGAATTCTTGAAGTAACAAAATCCACCGCACCAATCTAGCTTTAGAATCCTTCTTGGAAAGAAGATATTTCAACGCTGCATGATCGCTAAAAACAATAACAGGTGAGCCAACAAGATAAGATCTGAATTTTTCACACGCAAATACTACAGCAAGTAATTCTTTTTCAGTGGTTGTGTAATTTATTTGAGCACTATTTAAAGTTTTACTTGCATAGTAAATGACATAGGGTTTCTTATCTTTTCTTTGTCCTAAAACAGCACCCACGGCATAATCACTAGCATCACACATTATTTCAAAAGGTAATGACCAATCAGGAGGTTGAATAACAGGAGCAGATGTAAGCAGGTTTTTAAGTTTAACAAAGGCTTCTTCACAATATTCAGTCCATTCAAAAACATTATCCTTTGTTAGAAGGTTACACAATGGCTTAGATATTATACTAAAATCTTTGATAAACCTTCTATAAAAACCAGCATGTCCTAAAAATGATCTAACATTTTTAACAGATTTTGGTGTTGGCAAGTTGGCAATTAACTCAATTTTAGATTTATCAACCTCAATTCCTATTGATGAAACAATGTGACCAAGTACAATGCCGTTTGTTACCATAAAATGACATTTTTCCCAATTCAACACAAGATTCTTCTCTTCACACCTGTTCAAAACCTTTTCCAAATTAGTTAAACAATTATCAAATGAATCACCAAAAACAGAAAAATCATCCATAAATATCTCAAGAAAACGTTCAACCATATCACTGAATATGCTAAGCATGCATCTTTGAAACGTGGCTGGTGCATTACATAATCCAAAAGGCATCCTTCGGTATGCAAATGTACCAAATGGACATGTGAAAGTAGTTTTCTCTTGATCTTCAAATGCAATTTCAATTTGGTTGTAACCTGAATAACCATCTAGAAAACAATAAAATTCATGACCTGCAACTCTTTCTAGAATTTGATCCATGAAAGGTAAAGGAAAGTGATCTTTTCTAGTCATTGAATTGAGTTTCCTATAGTCAATGCACATGCGCCAACCAGTAATAGTCCTCGTTGGAATTAACTCATTTTTCTCATTTGTTATCACAGTAACTCCAGACTTTTTAGGTACAACTTGGGTAGGACTTACCCATTTGCTATCAGAAATAGGATAAATGATTCCATTATCTAGAAGTTTAATGACTTCATTCCTCACTACTTCTTTCATATTAGGATTAAGCCTTCGTTGCATTTCTCTAGAGGGTTTAGCATTTTCCTCCAAATAAATCTTGTGTGTGCAAATCAAAGGACTAATTCCTTTTATGTCAGCTATGGTCCATCCTAATGCATTTTTGTGCATTTTCAGAGTTTGTAATAACTTACCTTCTTGATGAACATTAAGTTTGGAAGAAATTATTACCGGAAAAGTTTCATTTTCTCCCAAAAATGAGTATTTGAGATTACATGGTAATGGCTTCAAATCGGGTTTTGGTGGTTGAACACTTGAAGGTATGGACCCAATTGATCGTGGTGGCAATTCCTCAATTTTTGGTCTCCAAATATTTGCCTTTGATTCTTCCTGAAAACAAACCATTTGCAAATCTTCAGATTCATTAAACTCAATTTCATTGGAAGAATTTTCAAATTGATCGTAAATTATTTTTTCAATAAAATCTACTTCCTGTAAATCATTATCATCTCCAGGTTGCTTGCAAATGTTAAAAACATTCATTTTTAATGTCATGTTTCCAAAAGATAACTTCATCACTCCATTCCTACAATTAATCAATGCATTAGAAGTTGCAAGAAATGGACGTCCTAAAATAACAGGAATTGAATTGCATGCTTCAACAGGTTGTGTATCCAAGACAATAAAATCCACAGGAAAGATGAATTTATCAACTTGTACTAACACATCTTCAACTATTCCTCTAGGCATTTTTATAGATCTATCAGCAAGTAAAAGAGTAACAGAAGTAGGTTTTAACTCACCGAGATTTAGACTTTGAAAAACCGAATATGGAAGTAAATTCACACTAGCTCCAAGATCAAGTAAAGCTCTGTCAATTTTATGTTCTCCAATAAAGCAAGAAATTGTAGGACAACCAGGGTCTTTATATTTCAAAGCATTATTGTTCTGAAGAATGGCACTTACTTGTTCGGCTAAGAAGGCTTTCTTTTTCACATTCAATTTTCTCTTTACAGTGCATAGATCTTTCAAAAATTTAGCATAAGATGGTACCTGTTTAATAGCATCTAGCAAAGGTATATTAATCCTTACCTGTTTGAAAGTTTCAAAGATTTCAGAATTGTGATTGACTTTCCTTTGTTTGGTCATGGCATGAGGAAATGGAAGTGCTGGTGGGGAATCAGTCTCTTCCTTGCAATGATCAGGTTCAACCATTTCCTTACCCTTGGAGACTAACTCATCTTCTTTCTCACAAGGTTCAAGAATAGGTTTTTTAATAACCTTACCACTGCGGAGAGTAGTGACTGATTTGACTTGATCCAGATGTTGGCTTCCAGAACTGCTTGTACTTGAATTGTATTGCCCTTTGGGATTTTGCTGGGGTTGAGATGGAAACTTACCTTTCTCCTGAAAACTGAGAGCAGATGTGAACTTTGCAAGAGTATCTTTCAAATCAGCCATGGTTTGAGCATTTTGAGTGTTGATTGTCTCTTGCTTTTCAATGAATGCATGTAATGTTTCCTCAAGATTTCTTCTAGGAGGGGGAATATAAGGAGGTGCATATCCATGAGAATTTTGAAAATTATGTTGTGTTTGAAATGGTGGGTGTGAAGTTTGTGCATTATTGTTACCACTCTTCCAACTGAAATTTGGGTGATTTCTCCAACCAGGGTTGTACGTTTGTGAGTACGGGTTATGACTTGGTCTTTGGAAACTATTTAAAGCATTGGCTTGTTCATGGAGACATTCCTTAAAAGAAGGCAACGTGGGACAATCATTGGTTGAGTGTTCATTGGTTTCACAAATTTGACACACAATTTCTTGAACAGATTTTAATTGACCACTCTTTTTTAATTCTAGTGCCTCAACTTTTCTAGCTAAAGATGCAAATTTGGCTTGGAGGTCATGATCTTCCCTAAGGCTATACATGCCTCCATTAGATGTATGAGGTTGAGTTTTACCTGGTGCCTCACAAGTACCTGTGGTGTCCCAATTTTGAGCATTTTCAGCTAGCAACTCTAGGTACTCCATTGCTTCATTAGGGTCTTTATTTTCAAAAGTTCCATTGCACATCAATTCCACCATTTGCCTATCTTTAGGTGTTAACCCTTCATAAAATTGTGAAACCAATCTCCATGTTTCAAAACCATGATGAGGACAGGTATTAAGCAAGTCTTTATATCTATCCCAACATTTATAAAATGTTTCTCCTGGTTTTTGAGTAAAAGTGGTGATTTGTCTTTTGAAAGAGTTTGTTCTATGAGAAGGGAAAAATTTCTTTAAAAACTGTTGTTGCATTTCATCCCAAGCATGAATGGATCCTGACCTAATATTTTGTAGCCATGTTTTAGCTTTATCTTTTAACGAAAAAGGAAAAAGCTTTAATCTGATGGTGTTCATGCTACAATTTAAGTCATTATAAGTGTTACAAACTTCTTCAAATTCTCTTAAGTGCAAGTATGGATTTTCTAATTCTAAGCCATGAAAAGTGGGTAAAAGTTGAATAATACCTGGCTTAAAATTAAAATGAGATGCATCAGGAGGAAAAACAATACATGATGGTGCACTTGTTCTTGTTGGATTCATATGATCTCTAAGTGTTCTAACACGATTATTCTCATTATTCTCATTATGAATTGATTGGTTATCTTCTTCGGCCATGTTTTCTAAAGAAAATGATGATTTTCTAGAAAGTCTACCACTTAATGTACGTGTCCAAACTCTCATGCAAATACAAAAGAAAAGAAAAGAAAAAAGAAAAAGAAAAAGAAAAAGAAACAACAATTAGAAAAACAAATAAAAGTGAAAATAAAATAAAATAAAATATTTAATTTATACAATAACTTACCTCCCCGGCAACGGCGCCAAAAACTTGACACGATCAAAGAGTTGATGTCTTATCCCAAGTGCAGGAGTGTCAAAGTAAAATAACCCGGCAAGACCGGGGTCGAACCACAGGGAGGTGAATTATATAAATTACAAATAAAGAAAAAGATTTAAAGAGAATAATAACAGAAAAGGAGTTGAAGAAAGTTTTGGGATGTGATATTGATGTAAGGATTAAACAATAACAAAACATATGTCAAGGTTATAGGATTCACTAATGGTATTTCAAATAAATATAATATAAACTCTTTTTATTACTCAACTAGAAACCACACACAAAGGAGGTTCTAATCGGATGATTTCTCGTTATTAGCTCATTATAAATTACTAACATGATCATATTAATTATCTTATATAAGTAATACCATACTTATAAATATCATCAAGCATTCATGTTGCTAGTTTATGTTAACAACAAATCAAGTTTCTATCATAATAACGATTTCGGCCGAAAACTATGAAAGATCAAGCATTTGATGTACCAAATATTATACAACACAAATCTAAATTAAACATTTAATAAGCAAGGTATTAAGAATTAGTAAGATAAAAAGATAAAACATGTTAATAACAATCTTTCTTGGATATAAACATTTAAAGCTCATGTTGAGTTTATATTATACCTATTCTAACACCATTAGAGAAACCTTTTCACCTTGACATAATTAACTTAGCTAAACATTAAGAAGGAGAAAAACACAAATAAACAATATAAGAACATAAACATAATATAAGCTAACTAAGTATAGGAAAGGAAATGAAAGAGCATAAACAAGAGATTACTATAGCATAAAAGAAAACTTGAACATTACAAAGATGTAGAGAGAAAGCAAGAAGATAACTTTGATCTGAAAATTAATATGACTAAATACATGGACAATGCCTCCTTTTATAGGCTAAGTTTCAGAACTATTGATTGATTGAAGAATTGGTGGGCATCCATTGATTTGGTGGCTGGTTTTTGACATTAATGGCTGCTGGTTTTTTGATATTGTGGGCTGATTTTTGATATTGTTGGCTGGCCAAAACGTCATTGCTCACATCAGAATTATAGCCAACTGAATTGTGGAATCTGTGGGCAATTGTCTCAGCTTTCCATCAAAAAAAACCAGAGCTCATTTGGACTTCTAGAACTCAAGATATGAGCCAAAAACCGAATAGTGCTTGAGCTGCAGGACAGCTTCCGACGTCTTCGTTGTTGCTAAGATTTGGGCTTGAAAACGGCAGAACTGAGTCTTTGACTTCATATGAAAGTTGTAGGTCTATGTCTTACCTTTCCATCGATATAAAATGGACCTAAATCTGATATCTACAGCTCCAGATATGATCAAATTACTGAACGGTGTTCGAGTTTGGAATGCACCAGCAACACTTTGCTAAGTTTGGCCTTCTTTTTATCCTTTCAATTTCAATCCTTAAACTCATCAATCAATCCTTTTATTTATGTGATAGACTTGCATTTAGGATGAACATTTATCATGAATTAAAGGTATATTATATTTTGACTTGCTAATATAAAACATGCTTTTGTTAGGGAATTTAATGATACTTTAGGTGCAATATGATGACATAAATCCTTAATGAGAATGCACTTTTAAGTACTAATCAAGGGATTTGCAATAGAAAGAAAGAAGAAGAATCCCATAGTGGTATGGATGCTCACCAAAGGTTGAGGGTGAGTTAGTGGTAGGGACTGGTGGTCTTGGGTGGTTGGATGGTTGTAAAAGCTGACGTCAGATGGGGAGAGACAGAGAAAGAGAGAATAAAGTTGGCAGCAATGGCAAAAATAAAACTAGGAGGGCTAGTTTTTCGCCAAACTTTGCACGTGAATTCCTTTTTCCTTAATACATGGAATCCATCCTTATTTATAAAAGATGAAATATGAACATTTTATCTTTATTAAGGACAAATCTTGACCCTTAATTCAATCTAGAAAGATTTTAATAGTCGGCTCAAAGTGGTCATCATGAACTATCAAATTCTAACAATTAAAGGTTGTCTGAGTTGGCTTTTTTAGGTTAGCGTCGTGACAATTGTGATGTCAATCAGCCAAACAAAACCATACCGGAATGTAGTCAAATGTCAGGTCATCATAGTGGTATATATTTTATCCTTCAGCTTCTAATTTCTTTCAATTGCACCCTGATTGGCCTAGAACTTTTAATTTTATGTAATATTACCCTTGCCAAACTTTAACATCAACATGATATTTTAGCACCTTTCTTTTTTTATTTTGGTCCTTAGTTTTGAATTTATACACATTGACCCTTAATTTATCATTAAACTTTCATTTCTCTTCAATTTCATTCCTAATTTTGATTAATTTAGTCCCTAGAGTTCGATGCCTTTTTCATTTTCGTCCTTCACTCCAAACTTCTTCAATTTAACCCCTAATTTACTTTCAATTTTTATTCTAGAAATTTTACCCTTGATTTTAACCAATTAACTTTATAAAAAATCAAGTTTGGTCATCTAAAATTCTAATCTTCTCAAATATGCCCAAATTTGACTCTCAAACTTAATGTTTCACCAATTAAGTCCCTAATAAAATTAATTTGACCCATTTAAAGTATAATTAAGTCTTCACACTTAATTAAATTATTTAATTTGGCCCATGATTAAATCGAATTGGCCTATTAAAAATATAATTATGTCCCTTAGCTTAATTTTAATGCAGATTTGTCCAGTAATCAATTGATTTGACCTTGAATCTGCATCGTCTCTCTAGTTTTGGGTATAATGTAGTACGATTAAGCTCCAAATTTTATTTAAAACTATAGCTTGATTTTATTTTTTTGTATATTTGAAATTCTCCTTAACCTACTTTTGCCAAATCACCAGTCTATAGCTATTATTATTTATTATGTATTTATTTTATTTTGAAAAAATGATAAAATTTAGAAAATAACTCAAAAACATGTTATAACAATGGCTACAATTCCTAAATATATCAAAGAGATAATGTTGTACAAATTAGAGGATTCAATGCTGCAAAAAGGTCAAGAGATTTCGGATGTTAAAGAGCTGGTATAAATGGTGCGAGGGTCACTAGTCCATACCAATCTAAACCCTCAACACAAATATAGGTGAATCTCATAAATGTGCATGATGTTTCATTTAGTTTAATGATTGTTCTATTATTAATCAATATTATTTGAAATTACATATTGGTGTTGGTGTTTTATCCTCTCAATAGTACTCAACCCAAACTAGCTACATTAATTGAATGATATAGAAGAACCAATATATAGATTTTGTTTTAAAATGTTTAAAGCTTGTAAGAACATAAATGTTATGGATCGTTGTTGTTGTTATTCTAGGTTTAAATTATGGATTTTACTTTATTTAATGTGCATTTTTTTATGCAATATTTGATACTTATGTTTCATGCATTTTCTTTGCTATGGAATACATGTATTTTATTTCATTTGTTTATGTTGACCAATATCAAAATTAAAACATTAATATTACATACTCTTAATTAGATATCACTAACAACCTTACCCTTGAAAAACTAGCTTTCATATAATAATATTTTTATCCAAACTACATAATTCATCTTTCATTTTCTTCACTTTATCTAGCATTCAACTGAGATATCATTAGCAATTTCTTCCCCTCTTGTAACTATTTCAATTTCATTTATATTTTTGTACCAATCAATGAATTTATTGTCACACGACTTATTATCATATTTGTGTAATATCTTGCTTTTTACTTGCTTTTGATTTTTATATCCAAACATCTGCCTTTTTTTATATATTTAATGCACTCTATTCTTGAAATTTGGTATATCCAAGTTATTGTAAATTTATAAACTATTAGTTTTTATGAATATGATGACAAGTTGATAATGTGTACTTTTTATTAGTATTAAATTTGCTATAAATTTTGGATTATTGACAATGCATGGTTTGGTTTGTTGTTTGTTATATCTAAGCTAGAAATTGGTTTGCTAAAAATATATAGTTGTGTTTGCTTTAATTTTGGGTAGAATGTTTGCTCGAAATATTGGTTGTGTTTCCTAAAATTTTGTCAATGGTAGTTTTTGAAATTAGGACTAGATTTTTCTTGAAATGTTGGTTGTGTTTGCTTGAATTCTAGGTAATGTATTTACTAAATTTGTGGTAAGGTGTTTTCTAAAATTTTATGTGTTAGTTTGCTTGAATTTTTGTTATTTGTATTCTTCAATATGATAGTGAGTTTTGTACTCAAATTATGTGTTTGTTTTGATAATATGGTTGCAAATTTTTGTTAGGAATTGTTGAGAAAGTTGTGTAAAAAAATGGAGAATTTTATGTTTATTATAATTGAAAAATAGTGAGAAAAAAGGGAGGTATTTTGTTAAGAATATATAAATGATGGTATTTTTGTATTTATAAAGGCATTAAACAATGACTACTTTTTCAAAACAAAAAAAAAAACCAATGGTAACTTTAGTAGTGTTTTTATTATTTTAACATAACAAAAAAAATTTAGACATGAAATGAAATACAATTGCATTCTAGTTAATAATTTATAGTTTTTGTTGACTTTTTTTTATGTGCTATTTAAAGGATGTAAAGTATTATAATCATATAAACTTTAGAATATAAAATGTAACTTTTGAAAAAATAAAGATAAAAAAAAATAAATAAATTATAGAAGGATCGGTGTAATTAATTATTTTTTTAATTTGATTATCAAGCTTTTTTTTTGTAATTTCATCCATAAAAGATATATTAGCATAGTTTTACGTGGAGGGACTTTTTTTTATTTGCACGCACATGTATATGTAAAGTATTAATATTTAGATGTTAGGTTAAAGATTAAATTGACAAAATAGAATTTTTTTTGTTAGAGTTAAAGATAATTGAAAGAAAAATGATAAAATTCAACAAAAAAAAAAGCTCCTTGATTGATACTTAAAAGTGTATTTTTATCAAGGTTTTATATCATCATTTTGCACTTGAAGTATCAATAACTCCTTAACTAAAGCATGTTTTATAATAACATATCTAATAATATAAGATACCTTTAATTTAAGGTAAATGTTCATTTTAAATTGAGGCCTATCACATAAATAAAAGGATTGATTGATGACTTGAAGAACTTAAATTGCAAAGGCAAAGAGATGGCCAAACTTAGAAAAGAGATGTCGGTGCAATCCAAACCGGAACACTGTTCGGTAATTGGGTCATATCTAGAGCTATATATCTCAGATTTAGGTCCAATTTATATGGATGGAAAGGTAAGACATAGGCCTACAACTTTCATATGGAGCCCAAGATCTAAAAAGGCCATTATCAAGTCCAAATTGTAGCAACAACAAAGAAGCCCGAATCTGTCTTCCAGCCCGAGCACTGTTCGGTATTTTGGCCATATCTGGAGTTCTAGAAGTCCAAATGAGCTGAATGTTTTACACAAGAAAGCTGAGACAATTGCCTACAACTTTCATGTTTGCAACTGGCTCCAATTTTGACGTTATCAATGACGTTTTGGGCAGACAAGAGAAGATAAAGATTGTCACCAAGTCAAAAGTTGGCCACCCACTTATCAATTAGTCATCAAATCAATAGTTCCCATTTTTGGCCTATAAAAGGAGGCATTTGCCATGCATTTAGGCATCTTGGTGTTCAGATCAAGATCATGCTCTTCCTTTCTCTCTTTGTATTTTTTATGCTTTGTTTTCATTAATATTAAGTTTATGCCTTTCATTTCCTTTCCTTTACTTAGTTAACTTTTATGTTCTTATTTTGTTTATCTATTTTGCTTTCTTTCATTATGTCTAGCTAAGTTAATTATGTCAAGGTGAAAAGGTTACACTAATGGTGTAAGAATAAGTATAATGTAAACTTAATATGGACTTTAATGTTTGATACTAACATGTTTTATATTTGTTATCTTGTTCACTCTTTAATACTTTGCTTGTTAAATAACTAATCTTGATTTATGTTGTATAACACTTGGTACAACAAATGCTTGGCACTTTCATAGCCCATAATGTATGGTATAACCGACACCTGAGCTATGAAAGGAACTTGATTTATTGTTAACATAAGTTATAATCATGAATGCTTGACGAGATCAAAACATCAATTTTTTCGTCATGTCACTCCTTCTTATTTTCACTTTCAAAAGCACAAAATTCATAATTTGGTCTCTAAAGTTTCAATTTATGACCCATTTTACTTTAGCTTTTCACATTGTAGACTTAAACTTTATTTGTATCATGTTTTCGTCCCTAAATAGTGATAAATGAGAGCAAAAGTTGCAAAAAAAGATAAAATGAGAGTATTTGGCCGACCATACTCTAATTGCAAAAAAAAAAAAATCAAAATTTTCATCAATTGGTTCATTTAGAAAAGATGAGGACAGCAGAAGTTATTTTTCTCATTAAACATGCCTTAAAAAATAGATAATGACCTGTCAATTTTATTTTCCGTAGTTTAATCTTAAACCAATTAAATGATGTTCTAAGATTGAAAATAAATGGTTTTGTAGCTTCCTAGAGTGTTTTTTTTTTTTTTAATGTTAAAACGAGTTAAAATTTTGATTTTTAATTCTCAGACGGGAGCCCAACTTTCCGGCCATTGGAGGTTATAAACTCAATCTCCAGTTTCATCAAATTTAAAAATGTAAGAATCTATAAATCAACAAAGCAGAAAATGCACGCTCTAGCACACAGTCCCAAAAACGCCATCACTGCCACCACCAAGATGCTGGACCGAGTCCTCTCTTCCCGCCGTGTCACTTCTCACCTTGACGACTCCGATACTGACGCCTCTGCCGACGATTCCAAGACCAAGAAACAGAACCTCTCGTTATTGGCTTCTAATTACCTCTCTCGCTTGTCCCATTTCTGCTTCTGTCCCACTGCTTCTCTCCTTCTCTGTCTCTTACTAGCTATCGTTTTGATCACTTCTCTCGCTTTTCATTCCCGGAGTTTTGTCTGCGTCTCTGATCCCGGTTCTCGCGTTGGCTTCTTCGGTCTCGATGGTCTCGGGTCCGACTTTGGATCACTTGGTGTTCCCTGGTGTAAGTCTCTATCTCATCTAGCCTTTGATGAATTTATCTATCTATACATTTGTAATTGTTTTGTGTATGTAAATCCGGGTATCTGGGTCGGAGTCAGATTTGGTTTTGCTAATTGGGTGGCAACTGAGGAGATATGGATCTTGAGTTTGATTATTTCCGTTTGGTGGCTGAGAAAATGTAGGGATTATAAATATGAGAAATTATAAGGAAATCTACTTCTTATCTTCTTGGCTTGGTTCAATTAATGGGTTTGTGATAAAAAAATGAGAATTGGAAATGGGGTTTTCTTGTTTTGATATGGAATCTAAGCTCGATTTGGCTCTCTGTAAAACTGCAGCATTGGCATCAGACTTGGTTGATTGTTCAAAGATGTTGTCTTTGAGTTCACCAAGCTGGAATTTCCAGTTTAGGGTGCATGTTCTTGGTTATTGTAATTCTTCATTTTGCTGGTTTATTTTCCTGAAAGTTGCTTAACATAGTGTAATTACCTCAAAAGGAACTGCATTTTTGTTTTTATGGGTGCACAGGGAGGAAAAATGTGGTATTGTTGTTGTACCAATAACCACTGATGCATCTTCTGCTCAAATTTATGTATTTGTGGGTCCAACATGATGGGACCTGCAACTATTGAAATCTGAAAGATGTATGCTTTGAAAGGGAGTGTTGAAGATTTTTCCCACATGCAAATGTGTGTGTGAGAGAGAGATATTCAGGGGATTTGGAGGATGTGGGAGAGGATGCTACTTGTCCTCGAAGTCTCTAATTAAAAGGGATATAGCTTTTGCAGAAGGCTTATTGCTAACTGCCACTTGAGTTGATGGTTGAAATTTTTGAGATATTCTGCAGAACTAGATAATACCCTCAAAACATTTCATTTTAATTAATGGCCAACCCAACTACATGATTCTTGAATCTTTTTCTGGTGTCTTTCACTTTACGCACTCCAATCTGACAACTCTTTACCATTTTTTAGTCTGTAGTTGGTGTGGAGTCCATGCATGTTAATTTTTTGTGAATTTGGGATTATTATTATTTTTTTTCATTTTCTTCTTTCTTTTCATGATATTATGGTAATTATTGTTTGCTCAGTCAGTTTTTCATCTGATTCACTTTTAAAAATTTTGTGGCATTGGATGCTATATTGCTAGTCTACTGAAAAACTGACTTTGAGTGCATAATATGGGTTCTTATAATCCACTCCCATTTGATTCTTGTCCTTGGCAAAAGGCAGATCGAAACATGGAAAAACAGTTCAGTGGACATCCAAGGATTTACTCAAAGGCTTGGAAGAGTTTGTATCAATTTATGAAACTCGGCCAATAAAAAACAACATTTATGGGATGGGTTTTGACCACAGCTTTGGGCTTTGGTTCATTGCAAAGTGGCTGAAGCCAGTTCTAATGATTGAGAGTGGTGTTTTTAAGGGGCATTCCACTTGGGTTCTGCGACAAGCAATGCCTGACACACCAATTATTTCACTTTCACCTAGGCATCCTGGGAAGTACCTAAAGAAGGGACCTGCTTATGTTGATGGTAATTGCACATACTTTGCTGGGAAAGATTTTGTAGATTTTGGTAATGTTGATTGGAAGAGCGTGATGAATAAACATGGGATTACTGATACCAGTCGAATTCTTATCTTTTTCGATGACCATCAGAATGAATTGAAGAGGTACTCGTAGTATCTGTCTAGTCCTTTTTACCTCACATATTTTATGTGTTTCATGTTTTTTACCCTTCTAAATTAGCTTGATGCATTTTTTTTCTCAAATTTTGATTTTATGGGCAGAGTAAAGCAGGCACTAAATGCTGGTTTTCGGCATCTTGTGTTTGAGGATAATTATGATACTGGAACTGGAGATCATTATTCCTTGAGGCAGATATGCGATCAATCCTATATAAGAGGTGCATGTACTTCCCCTTTTGTTTTAATGATTTCCCTGGTTGCATTTTTTGCCTTTTGCTGGAAATCCACAACGTGAACATTGTTCTTCCATTAACATGGACTGCAAAAGCTTTCATGCTGCTTTGTGAAATTTCACAAAACAAAGAGTAGCAGACTGTAACTGATAATACTTAGGATTTGAGAATGTTATGGAAAATCGGCTAACAGATCCTGTGGTTCCTAATTGCAAATTCATCAGATGTAGGATCTAAACAAAACAAATCTAACATCTCAACTTTGGATTTGATATTTGCTATGAGGTAACTTAAAACATATTTCAAATTGAATTTTAACTCACTCCAGCATAGAATTTCCCCTCCCTCGTGTTTTTAAAATAATATTGTAATCTGCATCTGATTGTGAGTGGGAAATTGAATTGGGGTCTCTGAAAGTTCACTTCACTCTGCGCTTCTTTTTTTCCTAAAAACAATTGCAGGGGGTGGCCATAGTTGCTTTAGGGACAGTGATGAAGCTAGGGTTAGATCGAAGAGGAAGTTGTTCTGGGAGAAAGCAGTTGATATAGATGAACTTTGTGGACCGAATGAAGCGTGGTGGGGTGTTAGGGGCTGGATGCGGGACAACTTTAATCACAGTAATAAGCCAATTTCCTATGCAGAACATTTTCAGAACAGCAGGTTTATTGAATCAACTCTTGATGTTTATTGGGAGCTCCCTCCAGTGGCTGGCCCATCCCTCACCCATCAAACACGATATGATCCTGCTCGTGCTACCAGTCCTATTGTTGAAGATGGTCGTTATGGCTTGTTCCAGCGGCTGGGATTAGGTCGGCTTGAGGCTTCTGTATTTAACGGTTATACCCAGATGGTATATATTGAAATCTCAGAACGAGAATCTTGAAGCTGTCTAGAATATAAGAGAGCTTATTTAGTTTTGCTCTAGATTGAAACACGGATTTGTTAATATTTATATATTTTCTCCATAGCTGAAGCTGGAGCCTTTTATCATGATTATTATTTTCTCCATGCGATTTTCAGATGCATGCTGTTACATTTGTTTTGACATGTTCTAGGAATTTGTTTGTTAATATTTATTCCTGTTTGGTGTTTTTGAATTTCTACTCTTTGACATGAGCGTGCAACTCGTCTACTGTGGCAAGCAATTGGAGAAATCTCATATCAGTTGACAAAACCGTTTTCTATATTAATGAACAGCAGGCACTCCTGCCAATTTCGCACCATCACATCCTCGATGTCATGCTTTTTTAAATGTTTTCTAAATTATTTGTCTGAAAAAATATTATTTTAATATAATTGAAAAGCATTTTCAGAGTTATACGCACAGCATTATTTTAACAGGTTTAGGTTCAGAAATAAATTGACCAAAATGTTTTTTTTCCTGGGAGTGAAGCTTGAAGCCTGACTGAATTCGAAGTTGGTTTGTTCTTCGAATTTGATGGTGGTGCTCATTTTGTTTTCTTCTTGCTTCTCACTGCGCCGCTTCTCGAAGGGAAGGATGGAGCCAAGAACATTTTCTACGATACTCTGCATTGTTTCATATTGTTTTCTGCTCCATCTTATGAAGAGAGAAATGGAGCTCAGGCCTTATACCCACAAGCAATCCATTCATTTACACAAATTAAAGTACAGGTGGAAGAAGGAAAGCTAAGAAGAAAACAACGTAAACTAAACATACTTAAGAATAAATTGGATGCATGTTCAATGACATCCTCTCTCTAGTAAGTTTTTTTTTTTCCCCCCATACACTAAATAGAATTTCCAAACACATGCTTCATGAGCAAAGAGCTCACCCCAACACACTATAAGGCTCTCTTAAAATCTAGAAAACATCCTACTTAAGCTTCACGACTCCATGCACTCTTTTTGCTAATTCCGGTTCTTGCATTTCTCCATGGCCCTCGGGGCTGCAAACAAGCAGATGGACAAAAATCAATTTCAAGCAAATGCATACATGTTCAGATATGAAGATACAAACAGAAGCTTAGCAAGTTCATCCAATCTGGTTCCTGTATCCGCAAAAAGAGACCGTACTGGATTATCAAAGAATTGTGTTCAGAGTTCAGCCATGTTAAACAATTGGATGAACAAATTTTACAAGCTTTAAATGTAGCATTAAAACTTGGAATACCTACCAAGTCCAATTGCTTCTGAACCTTTCATGATCCTCAATCTCCTGCATGAGTCGGTAAACATACTGTAACACCAAACAATAACAAAATTAGAAAGGAACAATTTACAGCTAACGATGAACAATAAACTGTTAAATTGTCAGATCATAGGATTTTGATCTTGAACGATGCATTCCAACTAAGAAAGAGCAATTCCCTATCCAAGTTGCATGTTTATGCCACGAGTGTCCAGATCAAATCAACTATAATTCAGCTTCAAAACATGTGTTCAATTCTGTTAACCACAGCAAAGTGTGTTTTCAGAGAACAAATCATGCAATTTCATCTCATGAAAAAAAACTCATCCAAGGACTTCAATGCTGAACTTTTAATTTGAAATAAATGGGAACAGCACTTACTCCCAAGGGACATCACCAACAAGCATCCAATCATCATCCTTGTCTTCGTATGTGAGAACATATTCAGAACCATGAAGAATATCCTTCAAACGACTCTCAGTTAGACCATCTTGCCCTCGAAGCCCATTAGAACCACATTGTCCTGGGTCATTCATACATAAACAGGAGTCAACAACTTCACAATGCAACTTCCAACACCTGTTGGTATATATATCGGTAAATACATCACCAGGCGGTAGTTTAATTGGACTGTAGGCTGGAAATCGCAGTGAGCAAGAAATAATTATAAATATTTCATTACTGTTTTCAGGGGACAAAACCACCAGTCAACCATACAATTCCAATCCCCAGTTATGGAATTGGTTCGTTACAACAGGATAACATGGGAAAACCAATTATTCATTATATGTCCTTTGGTACATTACAGGCAGTGGCTCTAACGAGTAAAAATCCCCTTCCTTGATTTTTATTATGATTTAAGCAACTCTCTTTTCTGGACCATACCAAAATAAAGCAGGTAACTTTTTATTGGAATTTTGCCTATGAACCCTACAAGTTGGAGTGAGGGTGGGGGCGACGGTTGTGTGTGCAGAGAGAGAGAGAGAGAGAGAGGAAGGAGGAGGGGGAAGGAGGGAAGGAGAGAGGGTACCAATGGTGAAGCAGCTGAACATTTTTTCAAGAGCGGATGAGAGTTCCAGATAGTTGCTGTAAGTTTTAAGGTCAACCTTCCTAAGGTATGGAGCACCATCCATGCTAACCTTTACGTACAGGCAACCATATCCTGTTTTGCCTTCGACATCTTCATTGTTCTTCACCAAACTAGAGGCCATGGTATTCTTCCGGAATGAGCGAATAGGTGGCCATCCTACCACCTGTGCCCTGTTACAAAAACTTTTAGATCAGCAATTCACCAAAGTTACCGTAACATGTAGATATGTTGATTGACCAAGACAAAATAAGGTAAAGACTAACGCTGTTTTGATTGGGAAAAAAATCAAGCTTGAAGATTTCATAAATTGCATGCAAAAGATCACAAAGATACAAGAAATACCCACTACTTATTTTCATCAGTTTATGTAAGTACCTCCCAAATTCTTCGGAGTAAATAACTTTGAAGACCACATACGAGAAAAATTATTACAAGCTACAAGCAAATTTATAACCATGATAAATATCACATCACAGTGACACCATAAACAAGAGGTTAGGCATGATCCAATATACAGACATCAACGACTTCAAAGGGAAAAAAATTCTAACCAGAAATCAGTTGATGAACATAATTCAAGGAAAAGACAAAACTAACAAGAAAATAAATCCAAGAAGCACACAATTAGGAAGGGAAAAGAAATTAAACTTAACATCAATCCTTTCTTTCCAAGGTTCTCAGAAACTAAGTTAAATACACTCAACTGAGCTATATGCAGCAATATGGCTATAGATGAGTTTCGTAATTCCATTTATGTTTCCCAAGCCAAGCCAAGCCAAAACTCATTTTAATACAGTTTGATTTGCTCACAGCTGTATTTTCTAGGAACTAATGGTCTGGTTTTCCTCCTCTTCTTCACAATTCGCACAGAAATTAAAGATTGGTCACAGCAACAAACACACAAAGTATGAAACCAAAAGACAACACAATAACGAAAATAACTTGAATAGCAGAAAGGCAATTAAAGCGAGCTTACTTTGCAGCAGGAGCACTGCTGTTCTCATTTGCAGCAGCCACTTGGTTGATTTTCTCTTGAACTGGCTTTGGAGATTGAGCAACATCATCTTTCGTGGCAGGTCCTGAAACACAAGATTTCTGGGAATTACCATTATCACCTCTGGGAGAAAACAAAATAGCTCCTTTACCCAAATCAACTTCAGATCCATTACTCCCAGAGAAAACCCATTTCCCAGAAGACCCAACAATGGCATCTGAGAAGCCTCTCTTAGTTCCTGACACTAAATTCTTTAGCGGCCTAAGAGGATAACCATTAATGTTGTTGGTGTCAATATCTTTTCCAAAAAGAGACATCCCAGCTGCAGGTAGTGTTAGTTTTCTCTCTGGAGACTGAGACCCTGGCAAGCCAAGCCTTAGCTCAGTTTCTTTCAAGTTGAGAGAAGTATTTGTGCTGTTGCTGTTGCTGTTGCTGTTTCTGTTGATATTCTCTTCAGTGGAGAGGGTAGAGGAGGAAGAGGAGAGCTTGTCAGAGATTTTTTCCATTGAAGGAGTCTCTGACAAGCCTATGTAATCATGTTCCTTTGGAATAGAAGACATCAAAGTTGGTCACAGAAGTAGTGAAAATATAGAGCAGCGGAAGGTTGAGAGGTTTTTGCACAATGAGAAGAGAGAATAAACAGAATGGTTTCAGAGAGAGAGAGATCAGAGAGAGAGGGAGAGCCTGTCTTGTTGGCTTGCTTCTGCAAGTGCTGGCTTTTGTTAATGCAGGAAAGAACCTTCTTCGCCCTGTTGTTGCTACTCTGCTTTTTCTTAAAAAAAAAAAAATCTGGGGATCAAATTTTGTTAAGAAAAAACATTAATCGTTAAGGTAAAAGCTAAAAGGGTTAATCTGATTATTACTCGGGTGTGCTCTGCCCAACATTTATAAAATTCAGCTTAGATTTAATATCAAATTCATGAATTAAACAAGTTAATCCAAAGTCATGGATTTGTGATGATTTAAAATACTATCATTCAAGATTTAAAAAGAAATATAATGATATTATTTTATAAAAA
Source organism: Populus euphratica (assembly GCF_000495115.2). Classification (NCBI taxonomy): domain Eukaryota; kingdom Viridiplantae; phylum Streptophyta; class Magnoliopsida; order Malpighiales; family Salicaceae; genus Populus; species Populus euphratica. The sequence continues at coordinate 36,441 of NW_011500555.1, forward strand.
AAACAAAAACAAAAACAAAAATGAATCACATGTTATAAATTCATCCAGCAAATCGACTAAATCACGCTATATTATCATTTATTTAGACATTAAATAAAATAATAATAATAAAATTGGTTTATAAGAATATCCTAGCCGTCGAATAAAAGCAGAAAAAAAAACTATAAACCTTGTTTTTGTGCAAAATCTCTTTAATAAGAGTGGCATAAAATCAAAAGGCAAGAAGAATTCTACTTTATTATTCGCTTATTTATTTAGAATACAGCACTAGTGAAATTGTGGGGAGCATAAAATACTCATTTATTGAAAAATAAAATATTTTTATAAAAGTGATTTAAAAAGTAAATTATATTTTTTAGTTTGATAATTTTATAAAAAATAAATTGAAAACCACTTTTTAGTTTTTTTACAATACCATAAAAAATAAGTTTGAAAATAACTTAATAATATTTTAATTTTTTTTCTAGCTTATTAAAAAAACAAAGATTAAATCTAACAAAAAAGTTGAAGAATGATAAAATTAAAAAAAAAATTCATAAGTTATTTCAAATAAAATAAATAATAATTAAAATAATAGAGATAAAATTCAACAAATAAAAAAGTTGAAAAATGATGAAATTAAAAAAAATATAATTTCATAAATTATTCTAAATAAATAAATATAATAAAAAATAAAAACCAAATCTAATAGATAAAGAATTTCAATTAAAAAATGATGAGAGAAACAATAAAAAAAATAAGGACTAAAGTTGATATAAAAATCAAAACAAAATATATAACCATCAAAAGATTGAGGATTAAATTTGATATAATCAACATATAACAAGATATTTTTAAATTTTTTACAATTTTTATGAAGTGTTTTCCACCAAAAAATATATTTTCTCAAAACCAAGTTAAATTTATTTGTAACTGAAAAGTATTTTTTTGTTGATTAATTTTTTTAATAATAAACAAATATAAAAAAATTTGAAAAATAATTTTTAAAAAATCACTTTTAATAAAACAAACAAAGTCCAAAAATGAATGAGTGATGGATGTTACCCACTTCTTCTTTTTTTTCTTTTTTTCCATTGTTGGTTAAATCTAAATCAAACCATTTTTAAAAATTTTTTTTATGAACTATAAGAACTTGCATGTTTTTTTTTTTTATGAACTATAAGAACTTGCATGTATGTTAATAAATATTATACCTTTAAAAAAAATTAATTAAAGAACAAAATTTTATATATTTCTATTCTGAATTGAGTTTGTGTAAAATAACTATTTTCTTTAATATTTTCTTTGAGATGTTAATTCACTAGTCTTCTTCTTTTTTTTAAAGGAAGGGTGCCAATAAAACATTTAATTTAGTGTAAAATGTTAGAAACAAAACACGTCTAAGTATTTAAAGCTTTTAAATCTCTTAAGCTTTGTTGATTGATATTCAACGCTTAATACACTTTCTTTTCTAAACATACTTAAATTTTAAATGCATTGGTTCTTATATTTATAAAGATTATTTATCTAACTATCATAATCTAGTTAGGAATCTAACTATTTAATGAAATAATAATTCTAATAAACTAGTCTAACACAAATTTTTTTTATATCAAGAATTCCTACATTAACTAGAATTTTATCTAACAATCTTTCTCTTATACAAATGTTCTTAAACACTTTATTTAACAATGAAAGGTTTTTTTTAACCTTGTCTTAGACATCCATTTTACATTAATGGTATTTTATCTTTTGAAAGCTTCGTTTTTGTTTTTAAACCCTCTCATGTATTGTTTTTCTCAATGATATTAATTTCATCATTCATAGCCTTGTGTCATTTTATTTTTTTATGACATCTTCAAAAGTCATAGTATCACAACATGCCACTAAAAAAAAATGAGTATTAGATTGATTGATTTCAATTATCTCATAATTACCCATACATATATGTTTTTTTCTAATATTTTGTGATAATTGATTATTATTTACTTACGTTACAAGTTGGTTTTGATCATCTACTACATATGAAGCGTTTTTCATAGACATCTTTTTTTTTTCTCATCATTAAGTTTCTTCTTTTCTAAAACAACTTGTTTGATCATTATTTATTAACGTTACAAATAGGCTTTGATCATCTATTGATTTTGATACATTTTCCAGACTTTTTTTTCTCATCATTAAGTTTTTTTCTCTTTTAAAGAAACTTTTTCCAACTCTTTTTCTACTTTTTCTCTAAGAAAAGCAAAATATGGAAGCTCACTTTTCTTTTCTAATTCAAATGTTTTTTCTTTATCTCTTAAATAGCTTTTTATCTCCTCATGTCTTTTATCAATATTGCTTTTCAATTCCCTTTTCTATATCTCAATGCCTAATAAGAAGTTTTCATATTCCTTCTAAATCTTGTTGAACCATTCATACATTCTTGCTCCATTTTATTCATTAAATATTTATGCTCATGATTAAGTTAATCAACATGGTTCTTATATTGATCCTGTATTTTTTTTTCTCTAATTTATGGTTATAATGCTTATCTTTAAGCAATCTAGAAATAGTTTTTCTCTCTTTAGCTACATGTTTGACTTCCTTTCTTACCCGCCCCTCCTTTTTGTTTATTCAACTCTCACTCAATTTTAAATTTTTTCTTTTTATTTTTTTCGAATCAACTCTCATTTTAAATTTTTTCTTTTTATTTTTTTCGTTCATATAACAAGTCATCAATAAAGATACTTCTTTTTTATTTTTTATTTTACAGCTCACATAAAAAAAGTCTTCGAAGCATTTTTATTAGTCTTTATAAATTTGACATGTATCTTTTTTATTTTTTGAGTTTTTAAGCCAACACTCATATTGATAATGACTAAACTTTTAGTAATGATGATATTGAATATGAGAGTTACAATCTTTTTTATAGTGACCATAATTCTAACATTCATGGCATTAAATTTGAGATTTGTTATGCTAATTTAAATCTCCTCCGTTTCTATTATTTGTTCTTCCATTGTATCATTTTCTTTTATCAAAATTGTTATTTCTTTCATCTTTGCCCTATGCTATTTTGACCATGTTAATTATGCTCAAATTTGTTTAAGATTTCCTCGTTGGTCATCAAGTTCAAGTGAAATTACAATACATCTTTATTGGCTATTATAAACTTCTTCAAATTCAAGCGATGCTCATTAGTTACTAATGAACCTTGTAATTCTTTAATTGACATCTCACTCAAATCTTTTGATTCTTCAATAGCTGCTACCATGTACTCAAAATAAAGTGTTAGCTCTGAAGAATTTTCTCTATTACTAGGAAATCTATTATCATTTATTAATTGGCTTTCATCTGATTAAAGATCAATTTTTTTAATAATAAACAAACATAAAAAAATTTGAAAAATAATTTTTAAAAAATCACTTTTAATAAAACAAACAAAGTCCAAAAATGAATGAGTGATGGATGTTACCCACTTCTTTTTTTTTTTCTTTTTTTCCATTGTTGGTTAAATCTAAATCAAACCATTTTTAAAAATTTTTTTTATGAACTATAAGAACTTGCATGTATGTTAATAAATATTATACCTTTAAAAAAAATTAATTAAAGAACAAAATTTTATATATTTCTATTCTGAATTGAGTTTGTGTAAAATAACTATTTTCTTTAATATTTTCTTTGAGATGTTAATTCACTAGTCTTCTTCTTTTTTTTAAAGGAAGGGTGCCAATAAAACATTTAATTTAGTGTAAAATGTTAGAAACAAAACACGTCTAAGTATTTAAAGCTTTTAAATCTCTTAAGCTTTGTTGATTGATATTCAACGCTTAATACACTTTCTTTTCTAAATATACTTAAATTTTAAATGCATTGGTTCTTATATTTATAAAGATTATTTATCTAACTATCATAATCTAGTTAGGAATCTAACTATTTAATGAAATAATAATTCTAATAAACTAGTCTAACACAAATTTTTTTTATATCAAGAATTCCTACATTAACTAGAATTTTATCTAACAATCTTTCTCTTATACAAATGTTCTTAAACACTTTATTTAACAATGAAAGGTTTTTTTTAACCTTGTCTTAGACATCCATTTTACATTAATGGTATTTTATCTTTTGAAAGCTTCGTTTTTGTTTTTAAACCCTCTCATGTATTGTTTTTCTCAATGATATTAATTTCATCATTCATAGCCTTGTGTCATTTTATTTTTTTATGACATCTTCAAAAGTCATAGTATCACAATATGCCACTAAAAAAAAATGAGTATTAGATTGATTGATTTCAATTATCTCATAATTACCCATACATATAGGTTTTTTTCTAATATTTTGTGATAATTGATTATTATTTACTTACGTTACAAGTTGGTTTTGATCATCTACTACATATGAAGCGTTTTTCATAGACATCTTTTTTTTTCTCATCATTAAGTTTCTTCTTTTCTAAAACAACTTGTTTGATCATTATTTATTAACGTTACAAATAGGCTTTGATCATCTATTGATTTTGATACATTTTCCAGACTTTTTTTTCTCATCATTAAGTTTTTTTCTCTTTTAAAGAAACTTTTTCCAACTCTTTTTCTACTTTTTCTCTAAGAAAAGCAAAATATGGAAGCTCACTTTTCTTTTCTAATTCAAATGTTTTTTCTTTATCTCTTAAATAGCTTTTTATCTCCTCATGTCTTTTATCAATATTGCTTTTCAATTCCCTTTTCTATATCTCAATGCCTAATAAGAAGTTTTCATATTCCTTCTAAATCTTGTTGAACCATTCATACATTCTTGCTCCATTTTATTCATTAAATATTTATGCTCATGATTAAGTTAATCAACATGGTTCTTATATTGATCCTGTATTTTTTTTTCTCTAATTTATGGTTATAATGCTTATCTTTAAGCAATCTAGAAATAGTTTTTCTCTCTTTAGCTACATGTTTGACTTCCTTTCTTACCCGCCCCTCCTTTTTGTTTATTAATCAACTCTCATTTTAAATTTTTTCTTTTTATTTTTTTCGTTCATATAACAAGTCATCAATAAAGATACTTCTTTTTTATTTTTTATTTTACAGCTCACATAAAAAAAGTCTTCGAAGCATTTTTATTAGTCTTTATAAATTTGACATGTATCTTTTTTATTTTTTGAGTTTTTAAGCCAACACTCATATTGATAATGACTAAACTTTTAGTAATGATGATATTGAATATGAGAGTTACAATCTTTTTTATAGTGACCATAATTCTAACATTCATGGCATTAAATTTGAGATTTGTTATGCTAATTTAAATCTCCTCCGTTTCTATTATTTGTTCTTCCATTGTATCATTTTCTTTTATCAAAATTGTTATTTCTTTCATCTTTGCCCTATGCTATTTTGACCATGTTAATTATGCTCAAATTTGTTTAAGATTTCCTCCTTGGTCATCAAGTTCAAGTGAAATTACAATACATCTTTATTGGCTATTATAAACTTCTTCAAATTCAAGCGATGCTCATTAGTTACTAATGAACCTTGTAATTCTTTAATTGACATCTCACTCAAATCTTTTGATTCTTCAATAGCTGCTACCACGTACTCAAAATAAAGTGTTAGGCTCTGAAGAATTTTCTCTATTACTAGGAAATCTATTATCATTTATCAATTGGCTTTCATCTGATTAATTAAATTTTATGTTTGTGAAAAATACTCTTCAATAGTCTTATTATTTTTATTTTGAAGAAGATCAAACTTTATACTTAAAGTCCACAACTTTACCATTTTTGTCTTTGTCTTGTAACCTTTGTAAGTTTTGTCTAAAATATCGCAAGCTTCCTTTACACTTTCAACATGCATTATCTTCTTAAAAACAAATAATTTCATTTTTTGAAAGATGTGATATTAGGCTTTTTTTTTTTATTGGCTCAGTTTGTTTTATTATGTACATTCACTACTTTGGAATTTTGTTCTCAACAACATCTCAAAAAGAAAGATTGCATCTAAAAATTCAAAGTTATTTTTGCTATCAAATTTAAACACCGAACAATCCTTAAATTTTGTATTGGAACTCATCCTTTTAATTGAAAAGCTTAAAAATACAAATTCTTGCTGCTCGTTTTTTTTTTCTCCTAATCAAACAAAGTAATAATACCAATTATTAGAAAGAAAACACACAAGTATTTGGACCACTCAAGCTTTATTAATTAACATGTTTTTTTTTCTTAACATACTAAAATTTCAAATGTAAATACTCTTATATTTATATAAAGAGATTACTCATGTAACTAACATAATCTAACTATCTAATTAGATAAGGATTCTTTAGCACAAATTTTTAATTTTTTTAATGATTTTTACATTATGCGATTTTATCTAAACAAAAAATAATATTTTTGAAGTAAATGTATTAAAGTAAGACTAGGTATTTTTGCTTACTATATCCGGATTTTCAAGCCTATTTTTATATTTCGAAACTAAATTTCTTTATATTGACCAAAAATTTCTGGGAGGAGTGACCTGTAGTTATTGAACTTCTATAAATTCTCATTTCATGAAGCAAAATATATGTTATTAATGATATATAAGCGTGTGGCTGCGTGAACTGTCAAATGCATGACCACCGACAGCTCCCTGTGCATATTCCGGCAACCTTTTACAGAGTGTTTATCATGCCTTACTTTACATACATGTGTTGTTATTATTATTATACTACTGTTGATGTTACTATACATCTCCACCGTATCACCTGCGCAAGTCAGACAACGGGCTGATAGATATATACAGACACATGAACACACAGTGTCAGGAGCAAGGAGGGGAGGGTAATGAATATATTACAAAAAGAGAAAAGGGCGAGAGGGAGGGCTGAGAGCAGAAAGTGACAAAAATTCAGATCCTTTCTTTCGAAATATTTCCATGGATTTTTCTGCCTCCATTGTAATAATAACTCCCATTTATTTAATGATTACTAACACAGGGATAATATTTATGAAGACTAATGTTCCTCCATATATGGTTTTTAAATGTCATTTATAGCAGCTAGTTAAGGATCAAGGGCACTCATGAATCAATTGTAAAATAAATACTATTAAACAAGGTTTATTACAAAGATATGATAATTTGTAGTGGGTTGCAGAAACTTACTCTTGGGTATCAGGTCGTACCAATACCTTTCTTTTTTTCTTTAGGGTAACGTGAAAAAAAGAAGAAAAACACCATTTATATATGATTTATAGAGAGCATGTTTTGGAACCGGATTTAACTTGTATTTTTAAAATATTTAAAATTATTTTTTATTTTTTAAAATTATTTTAATATATTTATATTAAAAATAGTTTTTTAAAAATAAAAAAATATTATCTTATTATATTTATAAATAAAAAATATTTTAAATCACAATTACTCAGCAGAAGACTCTTTTATCTTCAGTAAAATTCAAATCTAGATTTTGAAGTTTTATTAAAAAGCCCAGAGTAAATTGATTTACATTTTACTGTCCGGGTCAGTGAAGAGTGCGGTGGTAAATTCTCAAGGGGTTAATCCTGTCGGGTGGTGGCTGGTGAATCTTTGTGTCCCCCACGCATGTACCCATGGTAATTATTGTTTGTAACCTAATCACAGGATGCATGGTTGTAACTTGTAATCGAATCCGGCCCTCCCTAATAAATAATTATTTTTTTAGGTTACAGTAATAATTATTTTTATTTTAAATATTTTAAAAAATACATATTAAAATAATTTTTTATTTTTAAAATTTATTTTTAACTAATCAGCACATCAAATAAATCTGAAAATATTAAAAAATTTAATTTAAAATAAAAAAATACATTTAAAACATAAAAACAAACAAAAACAATCTTTACTTATTACTTAAACCAAAATTAATTCACTCAAAATTTTGTTTATTTTATATTTGCATTTCAATTAAACACCTACGAACACAATCTTTACTTAAAACTGCTAAAATGGTAGGTGCAAATCATTATTTCTTAGTTTTTTTTTTATTATTAATTGATTGCGAGTGGCTGGCTGCTCCATACGTAATCACATTGTTGAACTTTTCAAGGTTAATGTGGGTTCTGCATGATATTGGTTTGGAGCAAAACTATTGAAAATCTCCGCATAAAGATTCTGTCTGATCCGTCAAAAAGCGTTATCTTTAACGACCCAAACCCTCGTGAGAACCTTGACGTTTCCCCTCTGAGTAAACCATGTTAACCCATTTTTAGACAAGCAATGAAATGTTTAATTCTTTATTAATAAACTTTTATTTAATTAAGTCCCTTGAAATGCCACGCTAGTTTGACCACGCATTATTTAAATTATTATTTTTAAAAACATAATAGATTAAAATAAACCAGGCCAGGAAACTGGCATTATTTTAAATTATTGATTAGCTAATAAGTTGCTTTCTTTGGTGATTCCAAGACAGCAGCAGGATGTCCTGATTTCACTGTCGATCATATAAAAGAAGCAAAGATCTCGTAATATTCTCTCAACAGACAAACAACGTTGATTTTAGCTCTCGTTGAAAAAAAACATAGGGCAAAGCATATGAAAATCCGAGATATGGTTCATTAACAGGCAAGAATATGCTCTTTTCCACAAATGTTACTTTAAACTTTCTTTTTTACTAAACTACCACAATTTTTAAATTTATTAATATAATTTTTTATTAATATTTACATTATCATTTTATTAGCAATTAATTTATTAATAAAATCACCGATAAAAATGCTCCATCAATAAATATTATATCAGTAATTTTTTATTGATAAATTTATTAGTAATAAAAAATATTATTGTCGATGGATTTACTGATAGAAAAAGCAAGCAAAAAAAATTACCCGCTTCATTCTGTCGGTATTTTTCTTGGCAAAATATCGTATGTAATTATGTTGGTAATTATTTAAAAATATTAAAAAAAAATCTATTTTACAAAACTATAAAATAATTAAATTAATATAAATTAACACTCTATACTACTCAAAATGCTTGGAAAAAAGAAGAAGAAGATCAACTCAAACAAATTTGCACAAAAAATAAATTCAACTAAAAAAATCATATGAAAAAAATTTAAAATTCCTATAAATAAATCAACTAAAAATTGATCTCATATGAAAAAAAAATCCTACAACAATATTCATACAATTATTAAGAACAAAAATAATTAAAAATAAAATAAAGAACAATTATAGTGAAAAAAAACACACAAAAAAAATCTTATCTTAGTGTAGTTGCAAGTGAAATTAAAAAGAAAAAACACAAACTTATAAAGTATACTAATGAAAAAAAAAATTGAGAACAAAAAGAAAGAAAAGAGAAGATGACATACCTAAGCATGGAGGAGAAGAGAAGGAGTTCAGGAGAGAAGAGAAGAAAAAGAAATGGATATTAATATTTTTTACATATAGAGAAAGGAGGAGGAGGAAGAAGAAGAAGGAAGAAGGGTCTGTTGTGAAATTAGAGATTCTAAACTTTTTATTGAGGTGTTTTATCTATGAATAATTAAATAATAATATTTTAATTATTTCGTAGGTGATTCTATCTGTAATATTTAATTAAAAATTTTAATTTAATTAAAAAATTTTAAAACCGTTAAATATCACTAGCAACTTTTCAATCCATCGGTAATACTTAATTTAAAATTTTAATTTAATCTAATTTTTTTAGAAAACAACCAAATAACATCGACAACTTTTCAATCTGTTGGTGATTTTGCCTATAAATAATAATAATTAATAGTGTAATTGGGAAGTGAACAGTTCTAGAGCTCTCTGGAAAATACTGACAGAATTTTTCATCGATGATTTCTTTTGTAATTGACATGATAAACAGTGTTTACAGTTTACCATCGGTTTTGCCGACAGATTGTACTGATAGAATAAATTCTGCTGGTAAAATCATCACATCATCGTTTTTTTGCTTTGTTTTAATTATGTTGTTTTCCAGTATAATTCTCTTGATATATATTGATGGACTATTGCTGTCGGTATATTTTTTACGGAAATATTCTCTCGGTATTTTCTTTTGTATTTATCAATTTTCTAATAGTGTTAATTCTCAAAAATATTTTATCACACACACATATATCAATATTTAAATCTTTAAAAATAATTTTTAAATAATATTATTATTTTAAAATCTTGATTTTTCTCATTTCATCAAATTAATATGAAAAAAATTAATTTTTTAAAAATAAACATTAAATTATTTTATAAAATTTAATAACTTGTTATAGTTTAAAAAATGAATAAATTAGAGTAAATAATTTTCTTTTGAATTAATAAATTTAATTAACCAGAGAGTGATTCTTATTAAAAAGTGCAAGAATTCTTTAATTTAATGAGTGATTTTCTTAACGTTATGAAAGAAATTGAATATAATTATTGAAAAAATAATATAATAATTAAAAAATATATATAAAAAATAAAAATTAGTTTTATTTTCAAATAAATTGAATTTAATGATGAAGAGGTGGTGATTGAGTCGTAACAAAAAAAAAGTATTTATGATAAACATATGATTGGTTTAGTTATTTATTTTATTATTAAATATATTTTAAAAAATGATCTAATAACTAAGTAAATGACAATTTTTTCTACAATCTGTTATATTTTATATCTCATTAAATAAATAGAATTCAAGAACATTCATTATATCACGTGTATACTATTTAAATATTATTACGAAGTCAAATCTAAGATATTCGTGCTCCCTCAATATTTGTTTTTCTATGCTGTCAATATGCTCGTCTTAGACACCGCCGGCTCACTCCAGACGTGACAATGACGCCTTGAATAATATTTTTTACTAAACTAGTTGCTAGCAAAACTAACCTTTTGAGATATGATCATCCTTTACTGAGACATTATAAAGGTTTTTTTTTTTTTTTTTCATCCAGAAACTTAACACAAACAATATTGAAAACGAAAACTTTTCACATGATTTATATGTTATTATCAAATACAACGAGGATAAATAAATATTATTTATTTTGATTATATAACAAAAATACTTAAATATTATTAAAAAAAAAAAAATTTGATGTTAAGAGGTATTTTAGTATTTAAAAAATAAATAAATTTGATGTTAAGAGGTATTTTAGTATTTTGGTTATTATAACATAAGTTGAGAGACACTTTGGTATTTGATCAAATATAAAAATTAAACAATTAAAATACACGGTGAAATGATGAAATTTTTATTTTTGAATTAAGACAACAGTTCAAGAGTGATGAATTAAGTGTTCTACTAATAATAACAAAAATTAAAATTAACTTAATTAAAGATAGTTAACCAACAATATAATTAAAATGTTTAAAATAAAAAAAATATAAGAATTGCAAACTTGAATTTTAACGTGGTTCGGCAAGCCTACATCCACACCTCAAATACCAAACTAGTCTTGAGTATTGTATTCTTTACCAATCTAAGTCAAAGACTATAATTTCCTTAATGAATCCTTACCAAGTATTTTTTCACTGCTCGAAGAAATATCATCTTCAAGATTCATCATCTTAGTGATATACCTTACCAGTGACTAAGAGTTTTTTACTTGAACTCTTGAAGGATTATAATTGTTTAAAATGTAACAACACTCTCTCAAATAATAGATAATATGATTGAAATTTATATCTTTATAGTTCATTTAGTGGCACTTAAAATGTATGAAAGTGTTTAATTATAGTGAGTTTGAGAATTTATACTCTTATGTAAAAATATTAAGGTTTTAATGCACAAATATTACTATGATATATGATTCATGATTTGAAGTTGTTTTTTCTCTTAAAATAGCTTTATATGATTTATATTCAATTTTTGTATTTAATTATGCAATTAGACAAGCTATATATATAATAAAAACTAGTTGTTTATAGTTGTTATTGTTCCTCTAATAACTCAAATGATCAACCGGTTTAGATTAGTAAAGTCAATTGATCAACTAATTCCTGTAAATTCTCAAGTATTCAACACGTATGAAGAAGTGGTTGACTAGTTTATTTAGTATCATCAAACAATTGATCGGTTCATGTAAAAATCTGAATTTATCAGTTTTAACCCTGCAGAATTCTTAGAATCATTTTATCAATCATTTTTAAATGCATGTCAAGTAAAGTACTTGCATTCATTTTAATTTATGCTATTAAGTATGGTATAAAGATTCACATTTAAGTACTAAAATCAACACTTAAAAACTAAGTCTTTACTTGCTTTGTATTTTGGATTTATTGATTGATTTCTCCATTTAATACCTTATGCTTATTTATATGATTTATATTCAATTTTTGTATTTAATTATGCAATTAGACAAGCTATATATATAATAAAAACTAGTTGTTTATAGTTGTTATTGTTCCTCTAATAACTCAAATGATCAACCGGTTTAGATTAGTAAAGTCAATTGATCAACTAATTCCTGTAAATTCTCAAGTATTCAACACGTATGAAGAAGTGGTTGACTAGTTTATTTAGTATCATCAAACAATTGATCGGTTCATGTAAAAATCTGAATTTATCAGTTTTAACCCTGCAGAATTCTTAGAATCATTTTATCAATCATTTTTAAATGCATGTCAAGTAAAGTACTTGCATTCATTTTAATTTATGCTATTAAGTATGGTATAAAGATTCACATTTAAGTACTAAAATCAACACTTAAAAACTAAGTCTTTACTTGCTTTGTATTTTGGATTTATTGACTGATTTCTCCATTTAATACCTTATGCTTGTTTATGTGATTTTCATATAAACATGTTCGAATTTAATCTCATTTAAACATATTATTAGTTCATTTATATTTAATTGTTATCATTAAAATACATCAAATATTAATATACGATCCAAAGGTCAACAAAAAAAATACCTTTTAAAAAAACTTCAACCTAAAGACAAGGGACAATTATGTTAGCTCCGAGGCAATTATCTAGTTGGGTAAATAAAACAAAAAGGTGTGGCACCTCTCAGAGTTTAAAAATGCCTTTTCCATTAGGAATAACATCTTGTTCTTTTCCTATTGGTACAACATATGCTGTTGGTGGTGATTTGATTTAGCACCAATGAAATTTTTTTCCTTTTCTCCTTCTCTCTATTCTCCTTAAAAAATTATAGCTTGACTCTAGTTGTTGGTATTCCAATTTTAGTTCTTGTTCTTTTGATTCTTAATTTTTGGTCTTAATAATTTTATTGAAGTTTTATTTGTTTTTAATTTTATCATTCATGTCAATTTATCAAATTTATATTTTTCATTGTTTAGATTTGTAATTTTTTTCCTAAATTTATCAAATATTATATTTTTCAATGTGGACTTCATTGTTTAGATTTGTAATTTTTTTCCTTACCCTTTCATGAAAGTTTTAGTGATTTTTAGTTTCATCATTCAATTCAAATTAATGATATTATGTTTTTCAATTTGGTTCTTACTGATTTGATTTCTAATTTTTTTCTTGGTTTTTTTATAAAAGTTATTATTTTTCTCAATTTCAACTTTTAATTACACATTATTTTTATGTCACTTTTAATCCTCATTTTTAAATTTTTTTTTTCTATTTGACCCTTCAATTAAATATAAAATTTATTTTAATTTTAATTTTATTTTTAATTTTTATACTCTTTCTTTTAATTTCTATTTTTTTAAATTATCTTTTAATTTCATATTTTAATATTTAATTGATTGATAATTGAACCCTTCAATTAAGTAATCAAATTCTCTCTCTATATATATATATTTTAAAATTTCCATTTTCATTATATTCATGGAAAATAGTGAAAATATAGGCGTAGATAAAGATTTTATGTAATCTATTGAATAAAGAGTTCCATTTTAATCCTAATAGAATTTATCGATATGTATATATCATTTCATCTAAATTAGTTAAAGATAACATAAGATGATAACAAATGGTCCTATATAAAAAACATACTGTCCACCTTAATAATTTACTAAATTTTAATATTATTTTATTTTTTACAAATTATCATATTTAAACAAAATGATTCGTAAAATTTCTATTCACACATTCTTAATTTATATTAACTCCATATATATATATATATATATATATATATATATATATATGTAT
>NW_011500555.1:50493-95228 GCF_000495115.2 Populus euphratica
TATATATAATTGAAAACTCTTTCAAAAACCCCAAATGAATAAAAATATATAAAATATTGGATCTATATACTAATATTTATATTTTGATATTATAAAATACAATACTTTTCCTAGTACTTGATATAACTATCAAGAGTCCCGTATAAAAATAAATAACTATGGTCCAATTTATTATTTATTGATTATTAATACAATTTTATTATTTCATATTTCAATAATTATATGTGGTGTAAGTATAAATTAAAATATAGGCACGAGTAAAAATCTTATGATACATTTTGTTTAAATGAGACTTGTTTTAATATTATTAACAATTGTAAAAAGGAGTTAAAGATAACATGACAATAATCAAGAGTCCGATTTAATAATTTGATAAATTTCATGTAATTTAATTATTTTTTAGCTTTTAACTTTGGCTTTTGTTAACTTTTCTAAAATTATTTTTATAGTTTTAATAGTCAAAATAAAATAAATGTGAATGAGATATTAAATAAGTTAAAGATTATTTAAGAATATTTATTGTTTTACGTTACGTATAAATATTCATATTTAAAAAAAAACAGGACTAATATATTTTTTAAGAATGATATTAATATTTTAATCTCTTTCATAATTAAAAATATATATTAGTTTAAATATTAGTATTAATATATATTTCTTATTAGAAAATATATTTTATTAGCATAGGGATGCATGTTGCGTTGTAATATTAGAAAAAATTTTCCGATACAGTGTTTTGTCTTTTAGATTTTAATTTTGGTATGTAAAATTTGCTTAAGAAAAGAAAATATATTTTATAAATATTAATAAGTTCTTTTCACGCTTAGAAAAGAATTAAAGATATTTTTATTAAATTAAATATTTTGATACATAATAGTGTTTTTATATATAGTTGTGGATGTTATAAATGATGTCCCATTTACGACACTATCGCTTGATCCCGTTAGCCAGTAAAATTAATTAAATGAAGGATTTACTTGAATAAATGATAAATATAATATTTTTTTATATACAATTTACAACAACAAATAAGTGAAAAATAAATGCAGCAAAGATCTCCATTTATGTTCATCTTATAGATTGGATTTAACATATAGTTTTGGATTTATCATGCTGGCTAAAACTAGTGTCTAGGCACCATTCGGTAGTGATTTTTTTTTATTTAAATATTTTTAAATTATTTTAATATTCTATATAAAAAATATTGATTTAATTTATAACAAATTTTTGGTTAAAGTAAAATGTAATTTTTAACTAAATATATTTATATTTGTTCTATAAATCAAAAGTTAAATACAACTTACATCAAGTTATAAAATCAAACCAATAGAACCATAGTGTATTTAATGATGCTAAAATAACACTTGTAAGCATGGATTTTATAAATATTGGGAAAAAATGCATTTAGTATGTTCTGGAATTGAAAAATAAACACACACATATATCTAATAGACACACACACACACACACATATATATATATATATATATAATAGATGATGATTAAAATTCGTAATTTGCCTCCATTTAAAAGAAAAAAGAAAGAAAGAAGTTATTTCTTTAGCCACATCCATTTGATTTCGTGTCAAATATATATGCAATATAAATATAAAGAAAGGATACTGAGCTCTAATCTCTACTGTGGAGAGTGTGATTTCTATTATAGTAAATTACTAGTTTGATGTGCTACCGGGGATAGAAGTTATAAGAGAATGTGTTAATATGGTGGATTTTTTCTTAAAAAAAATATCATGTTTTTTTTTTTAATATCTTTATTTATTTTATCTTGAAGTTTTTGAACCAAGAACATATGAGTTTTACTTTTATAAATACATCATGAAAATAAAATTTATTTTTATAATATAAAAAGAAAAAATAAGATAAATTACAACAACCTTTTTTAAATACAATCAATTAAATTTTGTAAATAAAAAAACCAGCTACAAATCTTTATTTCCTAGACTTTCAGGAAATATAAATATTACCTAAATAAACAAGTTAACTACTAATAGATTTATGATCACTAACTCTGCTAGCATAATTAACATCAATGAAGATATAACGAGAAAAAAAAGAATTACAAGTAATATGTAAACTATGATTAGTTATAGCCTTCAAATAATGCAATATATGTTTAACAATGACCTAATGAACATTAGTAAAAGCATATGTAAAATGTCAAATCATTTTTATTACATAACATATATCAAGCCTGGTAAAAGTAATATACTAGAGAGCACCAATAATATACATGTAATGTGTAGGATCATAGTACAAATCATCAGACACCATGACTATCTTAGAAGAAAAAGAGGTAGGAGTATGAATAGATTTACAAGAAGGTATATTGGCTCTATAAAAAAAAATATCAAGAGCATATTTCTATTGAGTAAGTGACACGACTAAAAGATTGATGTCTTCTCCCAAGTGCAGGAGTGTCGAAGTAATAAATAACCCGGCAAGACCGGGGTCGAACCACAAGGAGGTTAATTGTACAAATTATAAACAACAATAATAGCAATAACAACAATAACTATAATAATAATAATAATAATAATAGTAGTAGTAGTAATAATAATAATAATAAAGAAAGAGAAGAAGAAGAAGATGATGAGAACTTGGAGATGGAAAATTAATGTAAGGATTAAACAATAATAATAACAAATGTCAAGGTTAGAGGTTCCACTAATGGTATATCAAACAAGTATAGTATAAACTCTTATTATTGAATTGGAAACCACACACAAAGGAGGTTCCAATCAGATTATATATTGTTAACATGATTACATTAGTCATCTTATTCAATTAATGCTAATACTTGTAAATCTCGTCAAACATTCATGATTATAACTTATGTTAACAACAAATCAAGTTCCTTTCATAGCTCAGGTGTCGGTTATACCATACATTATGGGCTATGAAAGTGCCAAGCATTTGTTGTACCAAATGTTATACAACATAAATCAAGATTAGTCATTTAACAAGCAAAGTATTAAAGAGTGAACAAGATAACAAATATAAAACATGTTAGTATCAAACATTAAAGTCCATATTAAGTTTACACTATACTTATTCTTACACCATTAGTGTAACCTTTTCACCTTGACATAACTAACTTAGCTAGACATAATGAAAGAAAGCAAAATAGATAAACAAAATAAGAACATAAAAGTTAACTAAGTAAAGGAAAGGAAATGAAAGGCATAAACTTAATATTAATGAAAACAAAGCATAAAAAATACAAAGAGAGAAAGGAAGAGAATGATCTTGATCTGGAAACCAAGATGCCTAAATGCATGGCAAATGCCTCCTTTTATAGGCCAAAATTGGGAACTATTGATTTGATGACTAATTGATAAGTGGGTGGCCAACTTTTGACTTGGTGACAATCCTTATCTTCTCTTGTCTGCCCAAAACGTCATTGATAACATCAAAACTGGAGCCAGTTGCAAACATGAAAGTTGTAGGCAATTGTCTCAGCTTTCTTGTGTAAAAAATTCAGCTCATTTGGACTTCTAGAACTCCAGATATGGCCAAAATACCGAACAGTGCTCGGGCTGGAAGACAGATTCAGGCTTCTTTGTTGTTGCTACAATTTGGACTTGATAATGGCCTTTTTAGATCTTGGGCTCCATATGAAAGTTGTAGGCCTATGTCTTAGATCTATAGAAATAGGTTTAACTTAATTTCTAAAAAATTATATAAAGATCTTAAGTCACGGAGCTTGAAGTCTAAGCTCAATAAGGAGATAAGATTTTTAAGTAAAACCAAATTACTCCCAATAAGCAAAAAACCATCAACATAAACAAACAAGTAAAAGACATTACTTTAGCAACTAAATCCCCTATTATTGAGTAAACACTTTAGTAATTAAACAATCTTTGCATCTCTTAACACTACCATCAACTCACCTCTTAATTTTATATAGTTATTGACTACTAATAACATTTATAAATGAGTGAAAAGGAACTAAAGTTCATGTACCATTACAGTGTAAAGCCTGAATTTTTCTCTTGCATGGCTTGATGCCATGTCAGATAATAATTAGCTCTCTGAAAAGTAATTAGTTTCTATTCAAGTAAAAAAGTAACCTAAGCAGTAGAGAAGAGTGTGAAATTAGTTATTTTAAGCTTTCAGGGAACCATAGAATGTTGACATAGAACCTAAGCATGAGAAATTTGGTCAAAATTCAAAACCTATTTAAAAGAATAATTAGAAAGATCAACCATAGATTTAAGCTAGGAGATGACAAAGCAAAGGTGGATGGTAAAGGAAAACCCAAGGCTTAACCATCTTGTGTCAGTACATGGAAAGAAGAAAGCCATGTAAACATGAAGACAAAGAACTTATACCTTGATAATGATTAGTAGGGGAGAAAGTGTAAGGAGATAGATGATATAACAATATTATTTGATAGTTTAACCCATATCTACCTAATATTTTGTCCATGTTTTATATGTAAAATGCCTTGATATTTTTTTTTTTTATGTTTTAAAGGCACTTTTGGATGAAAGATGCAAAATGGAGTAAATTAGAGGTAATTGGCAGATTTGATGTTTAGCTAATATTTTGTGCAGAGCATGAGTTCTAGAGATTGAAATGAAGTGACTCTAGTGGCACTAAAAATTTAACATCCATACCTTTCTGAAAATGTAATGCAAGAAAAATAAAAAGGGAAAGATCATGGAAATCACATCCTTAAAAGTCAAATCTTGCATTCTGCCACTGTTGACCTTTTTCCATTCAAAATTCAATATCTGAAGATATAGAAGTCCAATTGATGCAAACTAAATTGTTTTGGATTCTTGACTCAAATTTGTATAATCTAAAAAAAATATCAAATGAGAGAGATATGATTTTTCAAAAATGACAACTGAATTCTGCCAACAAATAAGTTTCGTGAAGAAACGAGTCCAAATTACTTTTCAAAGCTTCTAAACCAACATCCAAGTTTTTATATCAGTAATTTAGCTATTCTAAGTCAGAGCTTGAAGATTTCATGCAATGCTATATCTTCTCTTTAGGAAAAATAGTTATTAAAGTACTTAAATGTAAACTGCCAACTAAAAGGAGGACTATTTTGTAAAATAGAGACTAGGGTTTCTTAGCATATATAAAAAAAAAGAGGCTGACAGCCATCAGAAAAGAGAAAGAGCAGAAGGAGGCAGCAGCCAGCAGAGAATAAACATAAATTCTTTCCTCTACAAACCCGAAAAATCATGCTCTCTTCATTCTTTAGGAGTAATTGTTCAATAATTATGCAATACTAAACTCTTTTCTTGGTTGCAAGGACATAACAAACCTTTGGATTTCAAGAACTGTAAGATTTATTCTTCTTTTTATTTTTAGTTTATATCATGAATGAGTATGATTGTTTTTCTATGTATATTTTTTATTATTGTTGTTGATAATTGCTATAGCGGACTCTAAGTTATTATTGTGAATAATCTATTGCTAAGTTTGATATCAAAATTGAAGTTGTGATATATGAACTTGTGAAGTAACTAAACTTGATAATTGTGGCAGAAATACGTTATTAAATTTAAGGACAACACTCAAATATCTAGTTTTTAGAGCTGCCATTGAACTAAATCATTAATGCGGACATTGTG
Source organism: Populus euphratica (assembly GCF_000495115.2). Taxonomy (NCBI): domain Eukaryota; kingdom Viridiplantae; phylum Streptophyta; class Magnoliopsida; order Malpighiales; family Salicaceae; genus Populus; species Populus euphratica. The sequence goes on from NW_011500555.1 coordinate 56,105, forward strand.
ATTGTTTATTGGTTAGGGTTAGTTATACGGTGGATCTGTTAATTAATCAGTGTTAAGAAAAGATAAAAATTCAGAATATAAATTGTAGTTTCATTTCAAGAATCGGTTTAAATTTTCGTTGGTGGATGTGTGCTTGTGACCAAGGTTTGTTTTCTTGATAAATTTTGGTTTCAATTGATTTTGTTTGCTAGTTTAATTTCTTTCATAGTTTAGATCATCACAAATCAAAACCCCCAATTACATAACGTATAGCATAAAAATTTGAATTAAATCTTCCTTGTGGGATCGACCCCTTGCTTGCTCTATACTATCTTATGTGTTGTGTTTTAAGGTAGGGTAATTAATTTGTATGACCACGACATTGCAATAATAGATCATCAAGAATATTGTTCATTAAAATTAGCTGATTGGGTAAAATATGTGAAAATGTTTTATTGAGAGATGAAAATGGAGAAGGTGTCAAGGTAGGAATTCATATATGGTGCAGACAATGTTACCTTCTGTTCAGATTTTTCAAAAAAAAAAATATTTTCATGAAACCTAACATGCCAAGCAATGTATATTCATTTTGAAGAAAAATTAAGACATTGATAACCCAAATAAAATGAGCTATAACTAAGAAAAATAAAATGAGTAAAATGAAAATCTAACTTATGATCATTATATGGAAGAAGGTAAGGAAAATATAGACACCTAAAAAATACAGAGGAAACTATAATATGGTGTAGACTTGAAAAGACATTAAAGGTGTTTTATTATTTATAAAACAAGTGTTGGCATGCAATTTATTAAATAAAAAATGTTTCAAATGCAAAAAATAAAAATAAAAAAATTTAAAGGTGCCTTACATTGACCAAGAAAGTTGAGACAAATTTTAACAATATATTCGTATTGATGTTCAGCTGTGCCATTTTATTTATGAGTATGTGGATAAATAAATATATGTTGAATACCAATAATTTTAAAATAAGTGTTCAATTTTCTATACTTGCCACCTTAATCCATTTGTACATGTTTAATTTTGACAAAAATTATCTTTCAACTTAAGCTTGAAATTATTGAAAAATAGTAAAAATATCATACTTGATAATCAAAAGAAAGAACCAAATATATTTAGTATAAGTGATTAGTACTTAAAAGTGCATTTTTATCATGGTTTTATATCATCATTTTGCACTTGAAATATCAATAACTCCTTAACTAAAATATGTTTTATAATAATGTATCTAATAATATAAGATACCTATAATTTATGGTAAATATCTATTTTTAATGCAGGCCTATCACATAAATGAAAGGATTGATTGATGACTTGAAGAACTTAAATTGCAAGGATAAAGAGATGGCCAAACTTAGAAAAGAGATGTCGGTGCAATCCAAACCGGAACACTGTTCGGTAATTGGGTCATATCTAGAGCTATATATCTCAGATTTAGGTCCAATTTATATGGATGGAAAGGTAAGACATAGGCCTACAACTTTCATATGGAGCCCAAGATCTAAAAAGGCCATTATCAAGTCCAAATTGTAGCAACAACAAAGAAGCCCGAATCTGTCTTCCAGCCCGAGCACTGTTCGGTATTTTGGCCATATCTAGAGTTCTAGAAGTCCAAATGAGCTGAAGTTTTTACACAAGAAAGCTGAGACAATTGCCTACAACTTTCATGTTTACAACTGGCTCCAATTTTGACGTTATCAATGACGTTTTGGGCAGACAAGAGAAGATAAGGATTGTCACCAAGTCAAAAGTTGGTCACCCACTTATCAATTAGTCATCAAATCAATAGTTCCCATTTTTGGCCTATAAAAGGAGGCATTTGCCATGCATTTAGGCATCTTGATTTCCAGATCAAGATCATGCTCTTCCTTTCTCTCTTTGTATTTTTTATGCTTTGTTTTCATTAATATTAAGTTTATGCCTTTCATTTCCTTTCCTTTACTTAGTTAACTTTTATGTTCTTATTTTGTTTATCTATTTTGCTTTCTTTCATTATGTCTAGCTAAGTTAATTATGTCAAGGTGAAAAGGTTACACTAATGGTGTAAGAATAAGTATAATGTAAACTTAATATGGACTTTAATGTTTGATACTAACATGTTTTATATTTGCTATCTTGTTCACTCTTTAATACTTTGCTTGTTAAATGACTAATCTTGATTTATGTTATATAACACTTGGTACAACAAATGCTTGGCACTTTCATAGCCCATAATGTATGGTATAACCGACACCTGAGCTATGAAAGGAACTTGATTTGTTGTTAACATAAGTTATAATCATGAATGCTTGACGAGATTTACAAGTATTAGCATTAATTGAATAAGATGACTAATGTAATCATGTTAACAATATATAATCTGATTGGAACCTCCTTTGTGTGTGGTTTCCAATTCAATAATAAGAGTTTATACTATACTTGTTTGATATACCATTAGTGGAACCTCTAACCTTGACATTTGTTATCATCCATGAAAATAACAAAATAGCAAAAACTATCATATAAGAACATAAAAGAAGATCCTAAAATATTAATAAATATCAATTCAAAAGGAGAAGAAGTTATGTTTACCTGTAAGTTCTAAAGATAAACATGATACTTTTTTCTAAAAGACATGTTGAACAATTAAAATTAAGATGTTTTAAAGTACATACCACCTTTTTTATTTGACACTAAAAAACTTAAAATTCATAAATTAGGATGTCTAAGGAAATGATGTCAGATATCAGTAAAGACAAAAACATATACAAACAAGAAAGCTTAAGGTAAAGATGTTGCAAAAAACCAAGAAATAACATAAAAACCATCCATACTTTGAATAGAAAAAAGCACATCTTTGGTTATAGATCCTTGACAAAAAAAAAATGAAAAAACATAGGCATTATTTTCAATGTTATAACCTAATTTTTTTACCTTTATTTTTTATATTAAAAAAATAGAAAATCCATAAAATGTATCTTTTCATCAAACTTAGTTATTTGTTTTAGGTTATTTTCATCATTTTTATTAAATTGTTTTATGCTTATAAGTAATCATAAAAAGTAAAAAAAAATACAAAAATACAAAAGTACAAAAAAATAATAAATAAATAAAAACATATACAATTGGGGTTTGAAATTGGACCAAAATTAAGTATTACAGGTAAAATTTGAGTTTGAGAATTTTTAGGCCACAATTGAAAATTGAATTGAAGAAAAGGGTTTAAATTGGTTTAATTTGGCTAAAATTGAAAGAAATTGAAGTTTAAGGATGAGTTCAAAATAAATAGTCAAGTTAGAAAATCATTTAAGGGCTTAATTGAAAAACAGATTGAAATTGGGCACCAAATCAACTTAAAAATGAAAAATTAGAAGACTAGGGGCCAAATGAAGACAATAGAGAAATCATAGAGGTTGCCTTAATTCCATCTAAGATATAAGATATAAATGAAAGAAGATTCAAAGATTAAGGATTAAAATGCAAAAGGCACTGAAATGATAGGACGAATATGAAATTTGATATAATTTCAATTGAAGAAAACCTAAAACACAAGAAGTGAAACAATGTCTTTTGCTTGGAAAAGGGAAGAATAATATTTGACCATTCAAAGGATAGTGGCATCGTTTTGTTCCTAAAATTTGCTGAAATCTACTTTTTCTATAATCATATATATTAGGCAAACTTTTTGTTTATATTTTGCCCCCAATTTCAACTCTGAATTGATCCTTCCTATAGGTAAAAACACATAGGCTGATAATCTGAAACATATGGTCCACTACACCAAAGCAATATAACTTCTTTTCTGCCATTATTTTCTCCCCATGAGTGGGTCAAGCAAAGAGATCTAGGAGGTCATCATTTAACTCATGTTTAACCTCAAGTTCATCCGTTTTTTAAAAGACTGATATCATGTGAGATTGACAGCCATAATGAATAAAATTCAAGTAAAAAATCCTCTTCTATAAAAGGCTACTTTCATACACTTAAAAGGAGAGGAGAGAACAATAAAATAAAAGGAGGAGCATAAAGGGAAGAAAAAAATCAAAAATCAAAAATCAAAAATCAAAGAAAATGAGGAAGGGAGGAGAGCGAATATAGAGAAAGGAACTAAAAAGACACGTGATTGGACAGGTGGCCTTCCATATAAGAATTCGACTCAAAGGTATACTATTAGACACAAGGTTTAGAAAATCAATAGTAATGCTTTCTTGTAGGCAAATAAAAGGCTTTTAATCTTTGTGTCTCAACAAAAAGAATTGATTCTAGTAATGTTTTATTCATAATACTTGTTTGGTCTGCGACAAAACATGTCTAAGTCAAGTCACTATCTTTTTCTCATTTTATAAGTTCTATTCTAATTCTTGTTTCTTTATTTTTAATGAATTAACATGTAAGTGTGGGACCTGAAATTATATACTTGTGAAAGTATAATTTTAATTTTTCATGTTTGAAAATCTTCAATAACCCGAAATGTTCTTGAGTAAATTTGAAATTTATATGGAAAATGCATATTATCAATTCATAAGCATAAAAAGAGAAGACAAATGAAAAATTGATTTTATTATGTTCTAAAGGTGTTTATTAGGCAAGCAGAGAACACGTGGAGGCATTTGTTTTTTGAATAGATGAAGAAAAATAAAGAAAATCCTTGCAAGCCAGCATGCATGAACTTCTCTTTTACTAGGCTAGGCGCATTAAGCCACTTAATATTGGATGCTTTTCGTTTTTTTAACTTTATTTTTTGAATTAATTAATTTAGATTAATTAAATAAAAGTGTGGAATGCCCGACATAGGTATTCAAGTTTAATTGACATTACATAAAAATAAATAAATTAAAAAAATTTGTGATATTTTTAATATAATAGCATTTAATTTTTACTTGATTTTTGAATTAGAATAAACATTTTTTTATGCAACCCTATATTATATATATATTATGAAAGCCTTTTGAAATTTTAAGGCACATTTGAAACAAAAAGGTCGTATAACAACTTTATTTCTGAAAAAAAATATAAATAAATTGGAATCTTGCTTATTTAATCGCGACTGATGGGAGTTTGCCACGCTTTCAAATCTTACACACTATACATAGTAATAAAAGGGTAACTGAGAATAATCCTTGTCGGCCTACGTTTCAGGAACTAATCTTATTTAGTGCTTTGTGAGAGGTTGTGAGCCTCAAAACAAAAAACAAACTAAAATAAAAATGAAAACACAAAGTTGAATTAATTCCCAGTTGTGTTTCTATTGGTCTTTTAAAATATTTCAATACAATTATATTATATTATAATTAAATAATTATAACAAAAACTGAAAGTGCAGAAAAAATTAATTCCCAGTTGGTCCTTTTCTTCTTTGCTTTGATTATTGACTTTGTCCTTGTTATTCCCCCTAAACCTTCTTTAAGTTTAGTTTTTGGATTTTCTAAATCTCTTTGATTTTTTGCTAGATTTGTGAATTGATTTTTTTAATTTTTTAATTTTACCATTTAATAATAAATTAATTGAAAATTAGATATTATAGTGCAGAAGTTTATAGCTTCACCTAATATTTTAAAATTTTAAATTGAAATAATTCTTTGATAAATAAAAAGGATTTCAAGTGAAACAAAAGTGGAAGTAGGAAAAAAATAGAAATACAAATATATAGCAAAAAATATACATGCTAGTTTATCCCTAAAAAAATTAAATTTAAACATGTCTTTTGTTTTGAGATATTTAGGTTGTGTTTAGTTTTGAAAAAAAAATATTATAAAGAGATTTTTTTCATGGAAATTAAGAAAATATGTTTATTAGATATAATTCTTATAAAATAAAAAACAAAATCTTTATTTTTCTTAAATTAAAAATTATAAAAGAAATGGCTATAAAATATTAGGTTAACCAAACAAAGTACTTATTTTTATTGTGGAGAATGTGAAAAATAAATTGGTGTTTTATATATTTATTTTTTTGAACATTGAAGAATTAGAGAGAAAAAAAAACATGTTTTCTAGAATACAATTTGTTATTTTGTAAACATGTTTTTTTAAAAAAAAATTCACTGCAAGACAATTAGAAAAAAAAACAAGAGAATTGTCAATGAAAAATATTTTATTGTTGTTTACCAATGAAATTTGTGCCAAAAGATTTTCATCAATAATTTCAAATGAAAACAAAAATGGAATAAAATAATAATAATAATAATAAACTCCTTTGGTAGTTTTGTTGATATTTTTGATGTGTTGAATTATCGACAAAATTGCCTATAGAATTTTTATTGATGATTTTAAAGGAAAGTAAAATCTAATAGTTCTCGCCCCTATTTTTTATTCTTTGATTCAATTCAAACCATAACCTTAATTTTTTAAAAATCTCAACATCCTTCCTCTAAAATTTAGTCACCCAACTCGCTGATTCTAATGCAACATCTCTTTTTTGTTCCATTTCTTATCAAGTTTCACTCTATCAAGTAAAAACACATACTTGTTTTTGTTGTGACACCCATTTATGTTTAATTTATTTGAAATTTATAGTTTGTATGTGTATTTCAATGTTTTACTTTTATAATGATAATTTTATTCTATTAATGTATGATTTATATTTTAGAGTTTGTTTGAGATTTGTAGGAAATGGATGTAATTTGTCACTAGATGAGATTGAGTATGTTTTTGTAACTTTGATATGTTAGAATTGAACTAATGATGGATTATTTAAAGGGCATCAATATGTTAGAATTGAACTAATGATAGGTTATTTAAAAGGTATTAATTATTTTTTTTTGTTAATTTTATAGTTAAGTTAAAAATTTAAATTTTCTTAGATTTTCTAAGCTAGGTGAGGATTTTGTATGTAACAATTTAAAATAATTTAGAGGATAAATGTTTTTTTATATGATTATTAGACAAATTAGTGTAAAGTTGCTTTTAGATTTTTATAATGGATTTTATATTTAGTAAACATAGTAGATGATTCACTTTTTTAAAAAAAATATCATTTCTCTTAACAAATTTAATAAGCGAATCAAAACTCACATTGTGATCAATCTAGCAAAACCAATCAACTTGATAAGGAAGTTGGATATTTCCAACATAATTAAGGGATCAATCACTTTATGCCTTTTTTTATTACATTTTAATTTTTTTGAAAACCATTTATTTAATCCATTATTCTAATAAAAAAAAATTTGGGTTTAATAAGTTTCTTAATATTTAAAGCTCATAAAAAGAACACAACTTGTCCTAAATTTAGCTTACTATGTAGTATGTGATGCAGACAAAAGCAATACAAAAAAAACAACAAAAGTAAGAATACAAAATTATGTTGAATAAGGATTACATAGAAGCTCTAATTCAAAGTTATATTACTAGATTTATTTTTCAAGTAGTCTCTTGAAAAACAAGCTAAATAACTTTATTTATATTAAAAAAATCCTAAGAAAAGTTAAAAAATAATAAAAGTGTTTTAAATTAAAAAGAAAAACAATTCTAAACTAACTAGAAAAATATAACAAATCTTGAATAATAACTCTAGGCACTATCAAAAAGTCTTTCTGATCTTTAATTATTACAAAATCTTAACCCTAAAGAAAATAAAGTTTTTATAATCTTTTAAAATAATTTAAACATGATCTAACTAATAGTTAGGTAGAAATTTATGCCCATTAACATAAAACTATGTGTTAGAAAAAAAATTATCTACATCAGTCTCATGGGGTTAGAAAGAACTTACCATTGAATTCTAGGCATCAATCTACCTATATTGTTGTTGTTGTTAACTATTAAAAGTGATTCCTTTACACTCCATTGACTCCTAATGTGCTCACATTGTACATTTAATCGACTTAATGTCCCAAATACTTTAAATTTTTATAAAACCATTATTAGTTGTTAATGATTTGTTTCATATTATACATTCTCATATTATTCTGATTACTCACAATCTCATTTTTATCTTGCTTCCGTTCCTTTTATAAAATGAGATAAAACAACATTTTTTACCCATCCTCTCAACAACTTTCCCCTCTCTCTTGAGCGTCAGGCCATTACAGTCTCCTTACATGAAACTATTCACTGCAATGATGTTTTTTTCTCTCTAATTTATATTTTTTTATTTTAATTTTATCATTGAACATTAAATTTATTAGATTATCATAGAATCATGATTAATTTATGCTTCATAATTTTATTCAATTTTTTTATGAGATTATCTCAGACTCATGACTTGAATTACGAGTTTGACGGGTAAACTCAATTGTCTTGAGTTTTTTTTTTATATTTTTTCTAATTGATTTTTTTTAATTTCATCCCTTAATATTGGATTGATTGGAAATTAGATTTCTTGATTTATTTAGGTCTGTTTTCTTGAGGTTATTCTCATTTCATGGCTCGGATCATAAATTTAACAAGTTAATTATGGTTGACTTGAGTTGTTTCTTATGTCATTTTTAATCAATTTTTTTTAATTTCATCTTACAACATTTAGTTGATTGAGAATTGAACTTTATAATTTGATTTCTTTTTTAATTTCATCTTACAATATTGAGTTGATTGAGAATTGAACTTTATAATTTTTTTAATTTGTTTTTTATTGGGCTATCCAAATCTCATTATCTAGGATTACGGATTTATCAGATTAACTTGGGTTGACATGAGTAATTTTCTTGAGTCCTTTTTTTTATTGATTTTTTTTAGTTTCATCCTTTAACATTAAATTTATTAAAAATTAATCTTCATAATTTGTTTTTATTTGTTTTTTATGGGGGTATCATAAACTTATAACTTAGTATGTGAATTGATAAATTAACTCCAATTAACCCAAATCAATCTAATATGTTATTATTTTAATATGTTAACCCAAATCAATCTAATATGTTATCATTTTAATATTTATTAAAAAAAATTATTTTAAATATTTATTTAAATTAAATTATATTTTTATTAGTTTTTTAGTTCAGCTGGCGTTTTGCTTTCCCAAAAGTGGGGAACCCACCCTAAGCCCACAGAATTAATCGCACTCCATGTGCTTTTGGTCTGTACTGGGAAGGGCATAAATTAGAGATAAAATGAAATTATTGGTGAGGCCCATCCGCACATTCCACACATATCCTTCATTCAATCAAGGTTGAAAGTGTTTTGGGGGTCGCTCACTCAGACAGCGATGATGGTAGGTCCCTGGAGAGGACTTCCATGGTTGATCATGTCAAGCATTTCTAGCCTCCTTCAAATGTGACCGAAAATACCCAATCTCCATTGTTTCTTACTGAACAGCTAACCGAAGTTTTCTAAGAGATTTGAATTTAAAAAAAATAAATTGAATCAACAATTTTATTCCATAGGAAAGCCATCGAGTAAGTTGCTTTGGCGGTCAAAGAGATTTGATGATTGGTTCATTCATTTAGTATTGCACTACCCAAGGTCACTCGATGCTCGAAGTAGAAAACAAGGGAAATGCCGTGGAACACAAGTTTCCTTCGAGTTGAACATGTTTAGTGATTAATCTTTGAAAGACAGTGATGGGAACCTAATAACACTGCACTGGATACCACTGAATATAATGGCATCTGATACTTATGTTCAGCAACGCTAGACCACAAACTATAATTGCGGGCAGTGTCAAAGTTAAAAGACAACCAAACTAGAACTCTCTGCGCCGGCTAAGATTGTTGAATATTGTCCTTCATCCTTGCTTGTTTGTGGATAAGTAGAGCAATTAATTACAGGGCAAACCTCCACTATATACTGTCCCTACATGTCGAAGGGGGACTAAAGCAACAAAAGTGCCCTGGCCCAATGTAGGGGTTGGGCTCGAAGAAAAACATAATCCCATTTTGAATTGTGATTTTTATGTGTTAGCTTTTAAACGGGAAAGGTTTAAGGAAGCCATAACCCATCAACAGCTAATTAGCAAGTGAGCTAGTAGCTTTATTTGTAAGTAAAGTGACAAGGAGTCAATTGAGAAGGGGGGAGAAGATTGCTTGTTCGAATCTTATAACTTGGTATTTCTTAACTCGTATGTAAGTGTGCGGTCGACTGAGAATCTTGAATTGACAGGCTTTCCCTTATGATTTTATTCTTGAGAATGGTCTTCCACCCAGAAATCACATCTAGGACTCGATTGTGTCCATGGTATAAAAATAATAATCTCACAAACTAATTAACTTCCCATCAGCAGGCAAGTTCTTAGCTAATTTGGATCAATATTTGCAACTTCAAATGCCCCGTTTGATTATAATCCAACAGTAGTTTTTCACCTTCTACTCTGATTTTATTATACCCAGGTTCATATTCTTTTCTATTTTTCTTCCTGGAACACTCTAGTCTAGGCCTTTTGTATTTCCTAGATATTCGGTTGGCTCCACTTATAACATTTCCTATATATATTGAAACGCAAATACCCTTGTCTAGGATCCAGTCCTTGCGGCGCAATTTTCCTACGTGCCCTGAGAAAAACAGCCAGCAGCATTAGTTACTCTATAAAGAAAAACTAGCTTTATGAAAGAAATATATATGACACTGGTACTGTTGGTGGGGGGGGTGTTAATTTGAGAATCTTTTAAGCTGCAAAAAGTAGAAAAAGTGAATTGAAAGAACAAGCCCATGTGCTCATGATCAATATACATATATCAAATTTGTCATAATGTTATTGAGTGAAAGTCAGTCATGCAACTTCTTTTGGAAATTGAGCTGCAGATCACTTTGTAGTTGTTGGTCTTTCGATGTTGATGTAAGTGCTTGGTATTGGAGAACATGGCAGGAGAAATGAATTGCAAAATGTACCCAGTCAAATCACAGATGTTGGCCAAGAACTCAAGCATCCAAGAACTGCAGAGTTTAGTGCATGTAAATACCTTATCGATCGTGCATTCAATTAGATTGTAATTGTGGAATGATGCAGATTGAGAATGTAACAGAAGAACTGGAACTAAATACAGCCTCCTGCTCAAAAGTTATGATCATCGATATATCAATAATAATTCGCCATTCCACTGAATAAATGAAAGCAATCATAACCAGCAATGCCCATCAAGAAATATTAGAGGTAGTTCAAGACTTAATGAGACTTTCCTTGATGGATTCACTGATCATGATGGAAACCTAATCATAGCAGGCTGAGAATGGAAGTTATGGCATGCATATACCGGGAAAACTAAACCACAAATCCAGATTACACTGTCAAATCATGGTAAAGTATCCGTATAGTCTTTGCTGTTACTGCTCGGTGTGTTACGATGAATGTAATGGATGACTCTTGTAGCATCAACTGTTCTTCATCTTTCGGTCTTAATCAACTCAGCCATGGCATTATCTAAAAAGTTGCACACGGATCTTCTTCGAGGAGATATCAAAAAAGGTTGATGTTAATTGAGTTGCCACGAGCTAAATTGAATCATGCATAGTCAGAACCATGAGGGACATTTGGTGTTGGATCATTTCACAGTATTGCATGCTTTCCACCAATTGTTGATATCCATCCTTGAATCAGTCCAGGGATGAATAATTATGTTTCCGCCATTTATATATTTGTCAACAGCATATATAGAACCAAATTGATCATCAAAACTATTAGTCCCCGTAGTTGCCATAAAGTAAAATAAAGCTACATGAAAATAGACTTGGTGATGGACTCTTTTAGCTGCCGGTGAAAAGCGGCTGCATGAAAATAACAAATTAGTTAAAAGGGTGAATGGTATAAAAAGTTCATCAATACAATAAATTAAGCTATCAATCAGAAATCAGTGGGATAGATTCAAATAATAATATTTGTTTTTTTAGAATTTATTTTTTGTTTTGTCATCAGGGATGATTAATTAATATATTAGGAGTGTGGAGATAATGTCCTCATAATAAAATAAAAAAATATTAAAAAAATTATTAATACTTATAAATAAAAGTTTTTGGATCTTATGGATTGGCATTTACATCGTATATTTTTCCCTATTTATTTCCTATCACAATATTTATCAATAATTGCTTTAACAACACATCACTTCGATCGAGGACCATTTTTGCTTGGATGGCTCTGTCATATCATGGCAGGACCATACGTGGAGCTCTTGATCTTTTCTAGAAGATCACTCCACAAATGATCATCTGTTGCAAGGATGGGAAAGGGACACCTTTAATGAGAAAACTAAGGTTTCTGTTCAAAATCTTATCAAGTATAAGCCAGTCTGGTTGCATGGGGCGACTTTATTCTAGCAATGTATACATATATACACACAAACACACACAGAGACTTTCACCATGAGTCAAATATTACTTTTCAAATATAAAAAGGGTACATGTAAGCTTTCTCAACTTATTTTTGTAGTTAAAAAAATTCTAACTAAAAATCAAAAAATTTATATATACATATAATTAATAAATTGATAACTTTGTGTGTTAATAAATAAAAAAACCATAAATAATAATTAAAAAAATAAAAAATAAATATAAATCAAGATATTAAATCTTGTAAGTCATAAGAAGCAAAGACTAAGCACTATTGGATCTGGTAAGTTAGACTAGCTCGTGTGAACAAGATATTAAATCTTGTAAGTCATAACATTTATTTAATTATGTTTTCTAAATTTATTTATTAAAATAATTTATTTCAAACAAATAATAATAACACACACACACGAGCTTTCCCTAGCAAGCCTGTATAATTGGGCTTTTATTTTGTTTTTAATCACAATTATTTCAAACAAATAATAATAAAAATAAAAAAATAAATTGATTGGATAATACAAAATGGAAAAAAGCACTATACAAGGCTACACATAATGAATATATATATATATATATTTGGAGTGATTGACATGTCTTCCTTTAGCAAATTTTTTTGAAAAAAAAATAATCAAATGATACGTCATTTGATTTGTCCAAATTTTAGCAATTATAATGCCTAAAAAATCATGGTTTATGTGTTTTTATTCCAAAACTTATTTTTTAATCTATTTTTAATAAAAAAACACCTTAGTAACTATGATAAACTTATCTATGATCTAAAAAATCAAAAACTTGTTCTAAATACTGAAATTAACTCGAAATCAAAAATCAAATCAAACATAGATCTGATTTTTCATAAACTGGTAAAAAAACACTTAATATGAACTCCCTTCATCAAATGAAACCATTAAACACAGACATCGACTATTTTAGCAGCATAAGTCAATGTTAACAATATTGTTTTCTCTTTATTACTAAAATCCAATGATCACTCTCTCTCTCTCTCTCATCTTTCCAGTAGGGACTAAAAAATAACAAAAATAATTTTTTATATTAAAATTGAGTTTGAAAAAAATTAAAGCACAAAATCATATAATTTGTATTATTTTTAAATTTTAAGGATCAAAGTATATTTTTCCTTAAACTTTTAACACGTTATTTATTTAAGTTTGATAATTTTTTAAATTTTGATCCATATTCTTTAAATTTTACCATTATTTAAGAGATTCAAATTAATTAGCTTTAATAAGTATTAAATCATTTAAAATAAAACTTTAAAGATGAAAATATATTTTTTAAAATAAATAAAGTTATCCATATTATTTTATAAGAGAATAATATTCACCCTACGTGTTTTAGCTTTTAAGTGTGTGTATATATGTATGCACACAGCGCAGGAAAAGACCCTTAATCTTGTTGGTGCATCATAAATTTCGTACTCATGGTCAAGTAGGCCTATTTGATGGACCGAGAGGCTATCATATCCATCAAAATGAAGAATGAAGGCAGTCTCTCCAAGGCCCGTAAGAGGTCCACCTTACCTTTTTCACATGTGGTTTATTTTATGCATGCAAAACTAAAAATTCTAAACAAAATTTTCACCATTTATTTATTTTTATATCTAACTGGTTATGGTAACTTATCGTGGAAATTTTTTGAATTATATAATAATTAGATATTTGTAAGAAATGAAATGAATAAAATTATCGAGAAAATTTGTAATTTTATAGTCAGAATTATCCTTTTTTATTCATATAAATTTTTTATTTGAAAATAACATATATTTTTTATTAGTTCATAAAAATTCTTATGATTTGAATAAAATAGGAACCACATAACTTATGATTTGATATTTTAAAAAAATCAATTTAAAAAATACTATTAATCATAATTTTTACAGACCAATATAAAAAGTTTAAGAATTACACATTTAAGAAAATCATATAAAAGATTATAATAAAAAATAATAAAATGGATGCTTTATACTCATCAAATATTAATGACCAAAATTTTCAAACAATCATGCATAATAGGTTCATAAATAGTTATTTATAAATTAATTGTTAATAATCAATTCAAATATTGTAGTGTGTATTAGCTAAAGATACTGACGCTACACTACGAGTAGGATTTTCAGCTAATTTGCAAGGCAAAAGAAGACTTTCGATGTTATGGATACATTCTTCAGCATCATGAAAGTGTTTAATTAAGAATTGAAAAGATAATTTTATATTTTATAAAACAAATTAAATAATATATCAATTGATAAATTATAAAATATTATTAATAATAATAACAGGCTAAAATGAAAAGTTAATCTTCATTGTAGATATTTAGATCATTAATAACAAATTGTCATTTTTTTATAGTTTTGAGTTAGCAAAATAAATCATCAATAATAAAAAACGAAATTATATTTTTTTTATGAGAGGATAAAAAATATATTAAAACAATAAAATAATATCTTATATGTCATGGATTCTATAATCGGGCTTATAAATTTAATTAGATTTAATATTTATTTATTTATTTTTTCATCAAAATATAAAATAAAATAAAATAAAAAAGACAAAATGGAGGTCATGTGTGTGGGTTTTTTTACAAAAAAAAAAGTTTAGTTATGCGAGCTTTTGGCCTAACCTGAATGTTAGATCTAACATTATATATATATATATATATTGTTATTTTATAAAAGGGAGGATGACTTTTTGCAGAATCCAGTATTTTTTAAGAAAAAAATTAATGATATATTATCTACTGTTTGCAGAATCTAGTAATAAAAGGTTGCCAAAAAATTAGGAATTTATTTTTTTAGTTAAAAAACTTATTATCAACTTTTTTTTATTTAAAATACTTAAAAAATATTCTAAATACCTTGATAAGTCTATTTTTAATCTCAAATAACCCTTAAATAATTTAAAATCTAAAATCAACTCGAACAAAAAATCTTCTCATAGATAAATTTACCAAAAAATCTTCTCATAGATAAATTTACCTTTTCAAGTAAGGAGAAGAAAATATAGCAGCTACATGAAACTAATCTCATCAAATAAAAACCAATATCATCCATAATACCTATATAAAATTCTTATAATTAAATAAAATCTCTTGATATTAAAATCATCCATAATATTTATATGAAATTGTTAAAATTAAATGAAATCTCCTAACATTATAATTATCTATTTTTATTATTTAAATTAATGTTAATGATAATTTTTCTATCTATGTTGAAAACTAGCAACTCAATCTCATAAAAAAAATTATAAAATAAAGAAAATAAAAAAAAATTAAGAATTAAATTAAAAATTATAAAAAATAACTATTTTAATCTACAATGATATGAGAAAGTGCAAAGCAAACAAGAAAAACACCTCACAACTTCAATATTTTTTTTTAATGATAGAAAGAATTTGCAAAAAGAAAAATAAAAACATAAGATAGGAGAAATATCAGGAGATATGCTTAAAAAGAAAGGAGCCAAATGGTTCAAATTTAATATTTTTTAGAACTTGGAAATTTTTTAAGCCTTAATAGTAAGGATATTGTGAAACAATTTTCATGTACCAAAATTGAGTTACTCCTCGATCTAATTGTCTTCACAAGAAAAAAATCACTTTTAATTGTCCTTCCTAATTTCAAAATTATAAACAAATAATAACACGCATACGCCTGCAACAATACTTTAAACATGTAAGCCGACTTCATTTGGCCTCCTTTAACATAAAACAAAACAACAAGAATCATTTAGCTCATTTAAGAAGGAAATTCATAAAAGCTTGACATAAAGAATTAAAGTGAAGAAAGAACACCAACTTAATAATAAGTTTAAATATTTTAATTTCTAGAACACCAACTTTAGACGATACAATTACAGAGGTAATTAATAATAAGTTTAAATATTTTAATTTCTGCAACGATACTAAAATCGTCGATATGTCCGAGTGGTTAAGGAGACAGACTCGAAATCTGTTGGGCTTTGCCTGCGCAGGTTCGAATCCTGCTGTCGACGTTTTCTTTTTTTTCCCAGTCTATGGACCAGCAGCATCTAGAAGGTCAGAATTGTCTTTTAATACCATAAGAATACCTAAAACACATTATCTCTTCACACCGCTGTATCAGCCTCCCCTTTTCCATGGCGTACTCCTCCTCTTACATGCACTTAAACCTCACCACTCCACTTTTCCTTTCTCCAAAACTCAAGATCCTAAGCCCTACAAAAACCTCCACTTTCACTCCCATACGCTGCGGTCCACGCTCCAACCGTGGACCTCTTGTCAGAGGCCGCATCTTAAGCACTGAAGCAATCCTAGCCATCCAATCCCTCAAACGCGCCCACAACAACAAATCTGACTCCGGTAAAAAACTCCCAAACCTCGCGCGCATGATTAGGTCAGACCTCATCTCTATCATTCGCGAGCTCCTACGTCAAGACTTGTGCTCCCTCGCCCTTCAAGTCCTCTCAACCCTCCGATCAGAATACCCCGACCAGATTGACCTTAATTTATACGCTGACGTCATCTTTGCGCTGTCCAGGAATAAATGTTACGACGACATTGACCGTTTGATTGGTGATTTGGAGGAAGGGGAGAGTTGGGTCAATTGGGGAAGTGATCGGGGGCTGTCGAGGGTTGTCAGAGGGTTGGTTGAGGCTAGGAGGAAGGAATCAACGGTTAGAATTTGTGGGATGCTGCGGAGGAGTGGTTGTGGAGACACATGGACGTCTGATGAGTATGTGGTTAAGGTGTTGCGCAGAGGGTTAAAGGAAATGGGTGAGATGGAGTTGGCTGGTGAGGTTGATAGGGAATTTGGAAATGCCTGTAGGGGTAATTTGGAGAAATTTGTTATCTGAGAATGTTTCTTGTTTTTTTTTTTTTTTTTTTCTCTCTCTCTCTCATTGTTTCCTTGGGGAAATTTAGTGTAAAATTAAATGATTTATAATTGCGTCAAAGCTATATGGAAAAACAAGGGGAAAAGAGTCATGTACAGAGCGGGTTAATGCATTCTCCCTCTCTCTCTCTCTCTCTCTCTCTCTCTCTCTCTTTTATATATATATATATATATATATATATATATAGACACACACATGTTTTTAGTTTTTATTTTGTGTTTAAAAGGTGTGTTTATTATCTTTTGTTTTAATATCTACAATTTTTTTAAATGGGTATAGTTTGACAATTAATAATTAGTTTTATCATCATAAGTTGGCAAGAAAAACAAAAGTATTAGTAGTCTAAATGGCATATTATTTGGTATTATAGTAGATTTGAGTCTACAAAAGAGAATATTTTTCATGAAAGATGTTATATGAAAAATAAGATATAATAAGGTATAGGTTGAAGTTGTCTTAATGTGACTAGTTTTATAATTGTTTAGAAGTTGAATCTGAATATTATAAAGTATTATAAACCTTATCAATTACAAACCATTATAAACCTTATCAATTATTAAATGAATATGATGAAGTTAAAATTAATAAATAAATTTTGATTTTATTTTTCATAGAAAATATAAGGTTTTATGTTATGTGGTTTCTATATATATGTGAGACACTTGTTACTTGGAAGGTCGTTATAATTTGATAGGATAATAATATATATTAGGTTTATATATATATATTTGTAAAAATATATATATTTGTAGAAAATTCATTAATCTTGTATCATTATTATTGAAATAGGTATACGAAGACCAATTGAAATTGAAAATAAAAAGTGAGGTTGAGAAGAGTGTAAATACAAATCAGATCATGAGTTTTGAGGAGAGAAGAAAATTAGATTCGATTAAGAGAGAAAAAAATAATCAGTTGGTAAAAAATAAATAGAAAAATATAGAGAAAAAACAATTAAAATAAAAGAAATCTTTAAGAGAAAAACAAAGAAGCATGTGAGCTTTATATAGGAAATAATGTTGTTAAAAATGTTCTTTATATAATTAATTCTCAGCAAAATAGTGTTGTTGTTTCTTTGTTGTAGAATTATAAACATGCAATGCCTATTAATGGTGTTTCTAGTGGTAAAGTATATTATTTCATTAGTTTTTATGGGAATTTGCTAGAAATTCTAGTGCATTAATTGTACCACTTATTGAAATTATTAAAAAACTTTTTTGTTTTTATAACCATGCATCTAAAGATAACAAAGGTCATAGGTGTATTATATTTAAATCAAGTGATTTGGTCTCAATGCATATAAGAAATGAAAGATTTTTAGCCTATAAGAGATGCAAGTTGTAGCATAGAGAAGATAGTCCATTCTAAGTTCTTGAACAAATTAATGACAATTCATATAAAGTGAATCTTTCATATGAATATTAGTATTATTTTTAATGTTTTCTATTTGATATCAGAAATGATTCAAGATCGAATCTTTTTTAAGAAGAGAATGAATTATAAAAATTAATAAGTATTACTAAATAATCCATTAGAAATACCAATTAGACCAATTACAAGTCAAGGAGTAACAAGATTAAAGAGGTACTCAATTGGCCTATTTAGGATATTTGGGATAAGTTAAGCTTTCATACTTCAACAATAAATGATAAGGCTTTAATTAATGTGATCTATGTAAGAGTTTGACAAATTTAAGTTGATTTGAGGCTTTATTTTTTGTAATACATCCTTTTACGCTAATAAACAATTTTTTTTTATCTAGCTGTTGGAGCGAGATGAAATGTTGAAAAAAAATTCTAAAGGTTTTGTTTTCTACAATGTTAGAGTTTCGTATAAATCAAATATCAAGAAAATCTTGTGATAAGATCTAAAAACTGTATTTTTCTAATTAATCTAATATTCTTTTTTCTATGTGGATTAGTAATATTATTATTTTTCTAGACTTATTTAAGATGTTTTTACCTAGTATAAATATGATTATTTAACTTGTATTTAGTTTTTGTATACTTGGTTTATTTTTTAATAATATTGTGTCTGCAAGATTGCTCATACTCTTGGTTCTTCATTGAATTCTTTTAGATTTATCAAAGATTGATTATTTTTGTGGTGTTCTTTCTTATGCCTTAAATTCTTTATTTGTTATAATTAAAGGTTTGAGGTCTTTTTCATCTAATAACTTTAGTGTCTTGGTTCAGATAATCATTGTGTAAATTAAGTCTTGGTTCAGATAATCATTGTGTAAATTCTTATCTTCAATATGATATTAACTTTCATGAATTATTTTTATTTTATTTATGGATTCAAGAGTTCCTACCCTCTAAGTTCGCATCACTTGGTTGGCAACTTGTCTCTTTATTTCCCTTCTATTCTTCTCTCCTCGCTTAAAAATTATTTAGGCTTAGGTGAAATGATATTAGAGATTAAATTAAAGAGATATTAGATAATAAAAGACTAAAATAAAATAGGGTTTGGATTATGTGGATTCAATGATGGGACTTAATTGAAGACCTCTTATAAAAGCAGAGACTAAATTAAACAAAATGAACAAAAAAGGCTAGAGTATGTAATACACATCCTCGCATCTGAGAAGTTCCATCAAGTTTAGGGTAGCATATGATACATCATCCAACCTCTAGAGGCAACAGTCTTTGATTTTCTTAAAACTATCACGTTGTTGTCTTTTTTTCCGACATGAAACATATAAAGTTTTCAAGTGACTTTAATAACTTTTTTTTTCCTTCTATTTCTTTCCCTCATTTCTTTCTCCCTCTTTCCTTTGTTTCTTGCACATGAAACTTCTTCTTCTTTCCTTTATGGATGAAAAAGCTTGGATTTTTTTTTATTAATTTTCAATGATAGTCTTTTTAGTTGTGATTGTTTGGAAAACAAAAATTTGGAATAAGTTTTTACAAAATTAAATGTCAAATTAATGACAAGATTTTTTTTTGAATCCATAAAAATCCCAGCTTGTTGGAATAAATCATCAAGATCAATCTCGAAAACAATCAATGTGAAATGATTAAATTAAAAAAAATACATGTATAAAAAAAAGCAAAAGAAAAAAGAAAATTGGCATCGTGCAATTCTATAATGCTAATGAGTCTATTGCTATGACAGAAGGAATAGGAAATTGACACGACGAAAAGATTGATGTTAAGGAATAGGAAATCACCTACTATTTTTAGTTTTTGTCAATGATTATTTCATCATCTCATCATTGTTGACAACTAATATAACTACTATTATCATTCATGTCTTACCACTGTTGTTATTGTTTTTCCCATCTTGATCATTACTATTTAAAAAAAAAAAGTACAATGAAAATATTATGGACTGTGTCTTAAATTATTGTGAATTGCAATAATGATTTATTGTTTTGTTTTTTTTTTTTGCTTTACCATCAAGGTTTTTTTTTTTTTCCAATTTCATCATTCCATGTTACATTTATTATAGATTGGACTTGATTTCTTTCTATCTAGTTCTCATGTTAAAGAAAACATCTTTGATATTGGGTTAATACTTGATTTTTCAAAAAAAAAAAATTGGTTTTTTAATTACAAAAAATAAAGAAAAGGGACTAAAATTGAAAGTGAGGAAAACATTATAACCTTTTTTTTTTTAACTTGGCACTGTTCATTTAACAAATTTTAGGAAAAATGCCTTAATATTTTTTTCTTTTTAGTTTGGAATTTATACATTTTGATCCAAAACTTTATTTTGTTCACGTTCAAGTCTCTAGTTTAAGAAATGAGAGAAAATTCATTAGGTGTCTACATTCCAATAATAATAAAAAAACTTATTATTAGTATCAATAAATTCTATTCAATGAGAGGAGTTTAATTTAGATGTTTTTACCTTCATTTGTTTTTGTAAAAAAATAGACTGAAATTAAAAAAAAACTTTTTTTTTAATTTTTCAACCAAGTAAAGGTGTTTTAGGTTGAGAGATTAGCTTGTTAGCATTTTAAGGGGTTTTATTTAGGTGTTTTCAAATGAGAATATATTGAAAAAATGAGTTTTTTAAGGTTTCAAAATTCAAACTCAATTTGTTTTTATTATCAAAGGTGTTAAAAAAATATTGTTAATGGCAACATTCTTATACTACAACAGACAAAATGCCATCCAATAAAAAAACAAAAGCCTAGCGGCACTTAAATTTTTGGCTAGATGGCCTAGTGTGTGGGCTTAACATGTTAGGCCTAGAGGCATATAACGTATTTTTTTTATTTTCTAATTTAAATTAATTAATGTTAATTTTAATTAAAAACTTTTTGTACTTTGTATTTAAATTAACACTCTCTTTTATTTTTTAAATTAGCATTTTTTTTGTTTTTAATTATGTTGTATTTTAATAATGTTTCAAAAATGTTATTGTAATTTATCTTTATTTTTTTATATTTGATATAAACAAAATATCATTTGTATGATGTATTTCTAAAAATAAAAATAATTTGTTCCTGGTAAGAAAAATAACCTCTAAGATACAAACAAAAAACATATAAATTTAACGGAAAATTGAGTGTTAAGTATTTTTATACTTATCTGTCTTTTTATTTTTATGAAAAAAAATAGCTTGTTTTTTAATATATAATTAGAACTAACAACTTTTGCTAGTTTATCACTTCATATAATTAAACATAAATGGTATCTTTAAGTTTTCTAATTAGAAAAAAATCTGATGTGTATTAATTACACAAACAGAATTTGTAACGAAGAAAAAACAAAGATTTAAGAGGAAAGGTTTATTTTCTTTTATAACATCCCTATCCCCATCTCAATCATATACCATCATCTTTTATAGGCTTTAGGTTCGAGAGAGTTACAAGTAAATAACATGTGAATAACAACATCACTATTCACATAAAAATTGGAATATGCTCTATTATGTGTATGAAATTGCTCCACTTTACATGTGGTAATTGACACGATCAAAAGATTGATGTCTTCTCCCAAATGTAGGAGTGTTGAAGTAATAAATAACCCGGTAAGACTGGGGTCGAATCACAGGGAGGTTAATTATATAAATTATAAACAACAACAAGAGTAACAACAACAACAACAACAACAATAATGATAAAGAAGAAGTTGATGAGAACTTTGAGATGAAAAATTAACGTAAGGATTAAATAATGATAAAGACAAATGTCAAGGTTAGAGGATCCACTAATGGTATGTCAAACAAGTATAGTATAAACTCTGAGAACTTTAAGATGAAAGATCAATGTAAGGATTAGACAATAATAACAACAAATGTCAAAGTTAGAGAATACACTAATGGTATGTCAAATAAGTATAGTATAAACTCTTATTATTCAATTAAAAATGACATATAAAGAAGGTTCCAGTCATATTATAAATTGTTAACAGGATTACATTAGTTATCTTATTCGATTAATACTAATACTTGTAAATATTGTCAGACATTCATGATTATAACTTATGTTAATAACAAATCAAGTTTCTTTCATAGCTCAGGTGTTGGTTATATCATACAGTATGAGCTATAAAAGAGTCAAGCATTTGTTGTACCAAGTGTTATACAATATAAACCTAGATTAGTCATTTAACAAACAAAGTATTAAAGAGTGAACTATTGATTTGATGACTAATTGATGAGTGAGTGACTAACTCTTGACTTGGTGATAATCCTTATCTTCTCTTGTCTGCCCAAAGCATCATTGATAACGTCAGATTTGGAACCATTTAAAAACATGAAAGTTATATAAAATTGTCTCATCTTTCCAGAAAAAAAATAGAGGTTATTTGGATTTCTAGAACTCCAAAAATGGGCTAAACATTGAATAGTGTTGGGGCTGCAGGATAAATTCAGACTTCTTCGTTGTTGATATAATTTGAACTTGAAAATAGCCTTTTTAAATCTTGGGTTCCATGAAAGTTGAAGGTCTTTGTTTTACCTTTTCATTCACATAAAGTAAACCTAAACACAAGTTCTACATCTCCAAATGTGACCCCATTACCGAACAATATTTTGGTTTGGACTACACTAGCATTTCTTTTATAAGTTTGACCATCTTTTTGTCCTTCAATTTCAGTTCTTAAACTTATCAATTAATCCTTTCATTTATATGATAAGCCTACATTTAAAATGAACATTTACCATAAATTAAAGATATCTTATATTATTAGATATGTTATTATAAAACATGCTTTAGTTAAGGAGTTAATGATACTTCAAGTACAAAATGATGGTATAAAATCTTGATAAAAATATATTTTTAAGTACTAAACAGTAATGAGCACTCATGAATTCTCAACTTATCAGGAAATAACTTAAAACCACAAAACTGATAACTGTAAATAATCACCACAACCTACAACCAGGTCTTGGTTTCCTTTCCCCCACATAGCAGCATGATTCTAGCCATATCAAAATCATGATACAATAAAACACATTCATAATATTAACATATTCTTTTATTATGTTAAAAATTAACTTGAGATTTTATCTATAATGTAGCATTAACAAATTATTTTTTTACATTTATTGGTATATATGATTCTCAATTTATTTTATTAAATGTATTTGTATTCCTTTTCATTTATAATTAAAATTTTTTCTATCAAAAAATATGTTGAAAATTTTTGTACATTCATTTTTTTTACATTATAAAAAATTAATTTGTTGTATCTATCTAACATAATTACCATTAAAACATCATAAAATTACAATTGCATTTATGATAATCACTGGTAATCTTATATTAAAATTAACCATTTATTTATTGTATTTTAAAAAATATAAATTAAAAACTATATAGTTGTAAAAACATTACAATACAATTAATGTAATATGATAAAATTTTCAATAAGAAAATTTATGATAGGTTGGTGGTATGATCAAAGTTGCATATGTTACATTACCTTACCATTAACCCTTTATTTATTATATTTTTGCAAAAGAATGTATTAATTGAGAACTAGAAAACAATTAATCCACCTTTTAAAAAGATTTAAGAAGTAGGTTCAGGTATGCATACATAAATGTTTCTTTTTTAAAATATCCAGATGTGTTGGGCCACCAAGCTTGTCGTTTGCCTTTTAAAACAAATTAAAAAAAGGTCTAAGAGCCCAAGCTCGGGCTCTTTTTTGAATGCCCATCCATATATGTTAAGCCATCAAGTGCGCATACTTTGCTTTTTTTGGCATTTTAGGTGAAATTTAAGAAAAAGATACATTAAACCTAATTGATTCTATGACGCAAATTCAAGATTTGATGAATTAAGTCACAACGTGTGAGTTGTTATTATTATTTAGTGCATTTTTGGTCCTTGAATTGAAAAAAAGAAGTTTCATCCTTTTGTTATCAATGCTTTATTTTTTCTACTTTAAATAAAAAGACCTCTTTTTGTTATTTAACTTAAAAAAATTAGGCATGTTTTTTCTATCTCAATCCCACATGCATGTCTAAGTTATATTTTTATCTAAAAAATATATTTTGTACAAAAAAAATTCTCATATGCTTTATTGTTATATAATTAAATGAAAAATAACATTTGGGATAAAAAGAAACTTCTTGAGTTTAGTGACGTGCATGACTTGGATCATGAGTTTGGTTAATTGACTTAAATTCACTTAGATCTTTTTTAAATTGATTATTTTTTTTTTTACAAATTTCATTTTTTGATATTGAGTTCTTTGAAAGTTGAACTTTCCAAATTTTTTTACAAGGTTGTCCTTGTAAGTTTCGCACATAAACCTGGGTAAATCTAATATATTGTTGTTTCAATAATAAATAAAAATATCGTTCAATATTTCACTATTTGTTTTTTTTTAATACATCCAATATGCAGCAAATTTTGAATTCATGGTTAATTATTTTAAAGAAACATATTAGTGATGCACAAATATTTTTTTGTGTTTGAATTTCTTTTGCTTCGACTTGTGGCATAGTGCAAGCCAATAGTCTAATCATGACTTAAAGCTTGTAACATAATTTTTTTATTTTATTTACCAAAAATAATTAACAACATACATATAATAAGAAAGTTTAACTTAAAGGTTTCAGTCAAAAAAATCCATTAATTTAATTCTCTGTACTAATGCCACATTAATACACCTTTTCCATCTAACACACAAATAAAAATAAACAAATGTATTTACATTATTGAATATTGAAATATTGTATACACACAACAATCAATGATTGATTTTGTATTTACTATTTGACTAAATAAATAAATAAATATAAGTGTATATAGTTTCTAAAACAATCAGATTTCATTTGACATCATCATTGTTAAAGGAAAAATAAACCTTGAATACTACCATAAAATTAGTGATTATAAAATCTTTTATTTGATATCATGTAGGTAGTATTTAATTATTATCTCTAGATAAAAAAGTTGAAGAAAGTTAAGAAAAAAAGAAGTATATCCTTATGGTTTTTATTTTTATTTCAAAAGGATAAAAATTCATTTTAAAATTATCATAAAAACAAATTTATTTCATGTATTTTTTTGTTTGCTAAGTATTAAGTACTTGACTTTAAGCATTATTGATAAAAGAGAGAGGACTCATTTTCGTTGTCCTAATAGTATGACTAAATTCATTTTCGTTTGCTATTAATTTAATTGACTTTGATGAAATTATTTTAAATTTTATAACAGATGATGATGATAGATAAATAAATAGATATTAGAATGGTAAAAATAAAAAATATATGTTTTAAGATGGAGAAAAAACATTTCCTCTTGTATTAAAATTGAAAGCATTATATATTAGAAGTAGTACACGTGGACTCATGTTATACTAGGGGCCAAACCATATTTCTTGGAACATTCAATCTTTCAAAACATTGTTATATCCAAATATCATACCTTAATGAAAGAGAAGGATCAATTTCTTCTTTTTTTTTTTAACTAAAATTTCTCTTTAGAAATGATCATGTAAGTTTTCTATTTTGTTATACCAAGTTATCAACATCTTTAAATCCAATATAATCATCATCACATCACACAGTCTAACCATCTAGGACCATATCCCACCTTGACACTACTCAAATCTCTCATTCTTTTATTTTTCACTATTTATCAATCAGTATAGATAAAGATTCACAATGAAAGAAGTATAGACAAATAGTGTGTGTGTAATGATTAACAAAAAAGATTCTATTAATCACACATGAACAACAAGATTACAAAATATATCTAAGATAATAAAATAACCTCTAAGAAATAAATTAACCTTGTCGTATGGTATTTGATGGATCTATATATATACAATAATAAAATAACAATTAGTTCATAACTTTCCTTTATAAATAATATCAATATAATACAAAATTAAGACTCAGAATTATAGCTAGTTATCATTAAAAAATTTATTTGCAAACTTTTATTTTTATTTGATAATCTTCATTTAATTACCATTTTAGTTATAACCCCATTCCATATTAGTAAATAAATCATTTCATTATTATCTTTTATAACTATAAAAATAATCATCCTTGACTTCCATCCCAGGTAACCATAAAATCCTTGAAATCCTTTTTATTTTAGAAATAACATACATTGACTTCCTTTTTCCTAAGAAAACATCAAATATTAGTTTTCATTCACTCATGAATACAAAATAATCATTGACTTCCTTTCCATAATGGAAGTAAGATACATTGACTTTCTTTATTAAAAAAGTAACAAACATTGACTTTTGTTTGTCATGAAAACAATATAATCATTGACTTCCTTTCCATAATGGAAGCAACATACATTGAATTTTTTTTTTTTATTAAAAAAGCAACAAACATAGGTTTTCATTCATCATAAAAGCAACATAATTATTAGCTTACTTTCCATAATGAAAGCGACATAATCCTTGATTTTCTTTATATATTGATTAGTACTTAAAAATGCATTTCTATCAAGGTTTTATATCATTATTTTGCACTTGAAATATAAATAACTCAATTAAAACATGTTTTATAATAAAATATCTAATAATATAAGATAATTTTAATTTGTAGTAAATGTTCATTTTAAATGCAGGCTTATCATATAAATAAAATGATTGACTGATAAGTTTAAGTACTGAAATTGAAAGGATAAATAGATGGTCAAATTTAGAAAAAAAGATATTGGTGTAGTCCAAACTGGAACACTATTTAGTGATTGGGTCATATCTTGAGGTGTAGATCTCAAATTTAGGTTCACTTTATATGGATATAAATGTAAGACATAGGCCTACAACTTTCATATGAAGGTCTAGTTTTAATAAGGCCATTTTAAAGTTCAAATTATAGCAACAACAAAGAAGTCCGAATCTGTTCTACAGTCTAGACACTGTTCAGTGTTCAGCCCATATCTTGAGTTTTAGAAGCCCAAATGACCTCAATTTTTTTCTTCTGGAAAGCTGAGATAATTTCCTAAAACTTTCATATAGAGGTCTGATTCAAATTATGATGTTATTAATGATGTTTTATTTACATAGTCCAACCATCCAGGATTATATCCCACCTTAACACTACTTAAATCTCCCATTCTTTCGATTTTCACTATTTATCAATCAATATAGACAAAGATTCACAATGAAAGAAGCATAGACAAATAATGTGTGTGTGTGTAATGATTAATTTCATGATTAACATAAAAGATTCTATTAATTACACATGAACAATAAGATTACAAAATATATCTAAGATAATAAAATAACCTCTAAAAAATAAATTAACCCTGCCCTGTGGTTTATGATGGATCTATATATTCACAACAATACAATAACAATTAGTTCATAACTTCTTTTTATAAATAATATCAATATAATACAAAATTAAGACTCACAATTATAGCTAGTTATCATTAAAATTTTTATTTGCAAACTTTTATTTTTATTTGATAATCTTCATTTAATTACCATTTTAGTTGTAACACCATTCCATATTAGTAAATAAATCACTTCATTATTATCGTTTCTAACTATGAAAATAATCATCCTTGACTTCCGTCCTAGGCAACCATAAAATCCTTGAAATCCTTCTTATTTTAGAAATAACATGCATTGACTTTCTTTTTCCTAAGAAAGATCAAATATTAGTTTTCATTCACTCATGAATGTAAAATAATCATTGGCTTCCTTTCCATAATGGAAGTAAAATACATTGGCTTTCTTTATTAAAAAAGTAACAAACATTGACTTTTATTCGTTATGAAAACAACATAATCATTGACTTCCTTTCCATAATGGAAGCAACATACATTAGCTTTTTTATTAAGAAAGCAACAGATAATGATTTTCATTCATCATGAAAGCAATATAATCATTAGCTTTCTTTCCATAATGAAAGCGACATAATCCTTGATTTTCTTTATATATTGATCAGTATTTAAAAGTATATTTTTATCAAGGTTTTATATCATCATTTTGTACTTGAAATATTAATAACTCAACTAAAACATGTTTTATAATAACATATCTAATAATATAAGATGCTTTTAATTTGTGGTAAATGTCCATATTACATGCAAGCCTATCAAATAAATAAAAGAATTGATTAATGAGTTTAAGTATTGAAATTGAAAGGACAAAGAGATGGTCTCACTTAGAAAAAAGATGCTAGTGCAATTCAAACTAGAACACTATTCAGTAATTGGGTCATATCTCGAGCTGTAGATATCATATTTAGGTCTACTTTATATGGATAGAAAGGTAAGACATAGACCTATAACATTCATGTGGAGGTCTAGTTTTAATAAGGCCGTTTTCAAGTCCAAATTGTAGCAATAATAAAAAAGTCCGAATCTATCTGGCAGTCTAGACACTGTTCATTGTTCAGCCCATATCTTGAATTCTAGAAGCCTAAATGACCTCAATTTGTTTTTCTGGAAAGCTGAGATAATTTTTTAAAACTTTCATGTGGAGGTCTGCTTCAAATTATGATGTTATTAATGACATTTATTTAGCTAAGGTTATTATGTCAAGGTGAAAAGGTTACACTAATGGTGTATGAATAAGTATAGTGTAAATTGAACATGGACTTTAATGTTTAATACTAACATGTTTTGTATTTATTATCTTATTCACTCTTTAATACTTTGCTTATTAAATGACTAATCTAGATTTATGTTGTATAACACTTGGTACAACAAATGCTTGACACTTTTATGGCACAAACTATATGGTATAACCGATACCTATGCTGATTTGTTGTTAACATAAGTTATAATCATGAATACCTTACAACATTTACAAGTATTAACATTATTCAAATAAGATAACTAATGTACTTATGTTAACAATTTATAATATATTGGAACCTTCTTTGAGTGTGGTTTCTATTTGAGTAATAAGAGTTTATACTATATTTGTTTAAAATACCATTAGTAATCCTCTCACCTTGACATTTGTTTTTTTTTTTATCATTTTTGATCCTCACATTAATCTTCCATCTCAAAGTTCTCATCAATTTTTCCTTCCTTTTCTTTTCCTTCTTTACCACCACCACCACCACTTTTAAAATTACTACTACTACTACTACTACTATTATTATTATTATTACTATTATTATTGTTTATAATTTATACAATTAACCTCCCTGTAGTTCAATCCCGGTCTTTCCGGGTTATTTATTACTTCGACTGGGAGAAGACATCAATTTTTTGGTCATGTCATATATCTCTTCCTTGAGCATAATTATCACATTAACTCTAGATATTTTTTACATTTACCATTCAGTAGAGGATTTTTCAATTAAAGTGAAAAGGGCAAGAATAAATTATATAATAAAAAAGACTAATGTGCATGAATACCTACTTGGTGTTTAAACTCTAGATGTGACACCTTGTTGTTGTCCTACTATCACAACCTTTTCTGGACCAATAAAGATTCACATGTCATCAGTAATTTCACTAACACCAAAAGCTTCATTCCAATTCTCATTATATCCAAATTTTAACTTACTATATAGAATAAATTTCTTATTCCTTCATACATGTACACATTATTTTTCATTTTTTACATAATTTTAATAATTTCAAATTCTATATCAATGGTATTTCCAAGCAAAAAGTAGAGATTGATCATTTTTTTATTAATTCAATTTAATCCCCTCAAAACATTATTCAATGTTTCAATGATGTGCATCATGGGAATGATAATCCATCTTGTAAAGCTAAATCTAATATACAAGAGGATTCAGATGGTCCAATGACAAGAGCGAGAGCGAAACAACTACAAATGGCCTTGATGAGTCAAATTTGAATGATTGAAGCTACGTCGGAGTTAAAAATTAGCAATCAGTTTCAAATTGGTTCTGGGGTGCTTATTTGCCTACAATTGGAACTTAAAGATGGGAAGAGTCCTTAATGATTCTTTTGATGCTGGGCTACTTGAATTTGGGTTAATAATGCAAATAAGTTAAGGAATTGATGCTGTTTACGTCAGAACAGTAGATGAATTTGAACCTGAATTTGAAATCATCCATTACATGTGAAAACAAGACTAATCTAGGTGGATTTCGAGTTCAGAATGTGATCTTTCCAGATTGTCCAATTATGATTGCATTGGACTTTTTTGCAAGAAGTTATAGCCATTTTAAACTCGGTCTGTTTATGTTTCAATTAAAGTCAGAAAATGTGTGCTAGTTTAATTTGTCTGGTTACTTTGTCAAAGTCTAATTTTTGGGTTTGATTTTTGTCATTTTGAATTTTCCTAACTATAGAGGGATGTTCCAATTATAAATATGGCATCTGAATATGTAATACAAAACTTTTGACCAAGATTTGAACTTAATTCAGAGAATTAAGAGTTGTTCTTCCAAATTGATTTGTGAAGAACCCCACCTGATTTATCACTCTTCAATCATAGAGAGTGTGGCATTAAAATCCTAGATTGATATTTGTGGCATCCAGATCGACTTATCAAAGTATCACTCTAGTCTATCCTCCATTTTATTTACCTTAAAATCACTATAATCCAGCCTAAACACCAAAAGAAAAACAACACAACCAGACCCATCCTTCATCCATTTTCATTAGATTCATTGTTGTCGATTTTCGAATCATTCATGGCACATCATTCAATCATAACTAGAGTTTTAGAACTCAGTTTTAAGTGTGGTTGACCACTTTATAAAAGTAAGACAACATGATACAACTTTTTTAGGGTGATGAACTCAGTTCTGCCATTTATAAATGAAAATACACCCATTTTAGTAGCATATGGAAATTGTCCAATAGCATCTAGTTAGACATTTCTTCAATTTTAATGCCATACCTAGAGTTTTGTAACTACAATTTAAGCAAGACTAGTTGTATTTGAAAGGTAGCATCCACATTTACAACTTTTATAAAGGAATTTATTTTAAATTATGTCATTTTTAAGTCTAGTTTTGTGCTGAAAGTTTAGGGATAAAACTACCATATTTTGGTTTAACAACTTAACAAATAATTGGTTTTATGTGTTTCCCTATCATTCATGATAACCAATTTCATTCATTCATGATAACCAATTCCAAGGGTTTACAATTCTCCCATCTTTATAAAAATCTTATCCTTGGAATTTGTTTCATACCTTTTTGTGAAAATAGTTTTGAATATTTTTTCATCACTTTTGACTCCCTTTCCTATGTTTCTTCTTCAATTTTGGAACTTTGCCATAATATTTTCATTAAAAGAACCTTCTTATTCCTCAATTCCTTTATACTTCGGTTCAAGATTCTCATTAGTTGTACCTCTATAGTTAAATCTTCTTGGATCTCTATAGGAACTTGTGGCAATGCTCTTGATCCAACTCTGCTTTCTGAAGTAGTGATACATTGAATATGTCATGCATCCTTGCCAAATATGAAGGCAATACTAACTAATAGGTAATAACACCAATTCTCTCAATACTTTTAAAAGGACCAATATATTTGAGAGCTAATTTGCCTTTCATACCGAAACAAACAATGGTCTTCTATAATGTAACCTTTAGGAATACTTTATCCACTACCATGAATTCCAATGGTCTTTTTTGATTATTCGTGTAATTCTTTGATCCATCTTGTGCTTCTTTCATCCTTTCCCGTATTAACCTCACTTTATCAGTAGTTATCTGCACTAATTCTGATCCTAGAAGTTTCCTCTCACCCACTTCATCCCATCATATAGAAGTTTAATATTTTCTTCCATACAATGCTTCATAAGGAGCCATACCGATAGTAACCTGGTAACTATTGTTGTATGAAAATTCCATTAATGATAAATTTTCTTTTAAGTGTCCCCCAAATTCTAGAATGCAGGACCTTAACAAATCTTCTAAGATTTGAATAGTTCTTTTAGACTAACCATCTATCTGCTGATGAAAAACAATATTTAAGTCCAACTTTGTGCCTAAAACACGTTGTATACTTGGCCACAATCTTGAAGTGATATGTGGGTCTTTATTAGAGATTATCAATATTGGAATCCTATGGAGTTGAACCATTTCATTAATATACAATCTAGTCAATTTATCAATATAATCACTTATTCTCATCGATAAGAACAAAGTAGATTTAGTTAATCGATCCACAATCACCTAAACTACATCATTACCCTTCTTGCTTTTTGGTAAACCTGAGATAAAATTGATAGTGATAATCTCACTTCCATTTTAGAATCTAAAGAGGCTATAATTTTCCAGAAGGTCCTTAATATTCCACTTTTACGTACTATCATACTATATATTTTGTTATATATTCAGCTGTTTCTCTTTTCATCTTAGGCCATCAGTAATTTTCTTTTCGATCCATATATATTTTGCACATCTAGGATGAACTGCAAGTCTGGACTCATGTACCCCACTAAGAATTTCTTCTTTTAGAGCTCTATCATTTGGTATACAAATCCTTTTTCTTTTTGTTACCATTTCATTTTCCAATATACCAAACAATGAATTCTTTCCCGACTTTATTATCCTTTTTGTCTTTACTAACTTATTATCGCTTTTTCAAGTTTCTCAAAATTATATTTCTCAATAATGGTTGTGCTATCAATTTTGCTAGAGTGATCCCCTTATTCTTATACTCAACTATACTCCGTTCTTAGCGAATTATAGAAGTTTCTTTTTGTCTCTAGCTAATACACCAATAATCATTTTCTTATTCTATTGACTCAGGGCATCAATTACCATATTTGCTTTTCTAGGATAATAATTGATAATACAATCATTATCTTTTATCAGCTCTATCTATCTTACCTGCCTCGCATTTAACTCTTTTTGTGACATAAAGTATTTTAAACTTTTATGATTGGTGAAAATCTGTACTTGAGTCTTATATAAATAATTCCTTTATGTTCTCAAGGTAAACACTACAACTGATAAATACAAGTCATATACCAAAATAATTCATTTTATGTGGCTTTAATTATCTAGAGATATAGGCAATTACCCTACCATGTTGCATTGACACACAACCTAGACCTTTAATGGGACCATCATTATAAACCATAAATTTTTTTGTCCCTCTAGAAGTATTAATATAGGAGTTGAAGTCAATCTCTTCCTTAATTTTTAGAAGCTTTCATAATCTTTTGACCATTCAAACCTGACTTCCTTCGTTTTTAGTCAACGAGGAGGCTATAATAAAAAACCCATCTGTAAACCTTCCATAATATCCTACTAGACTAAAAAAACTATGTATATTTATAGTTTTTTCCCATTTTAAAACTACTTCTACATTCTTAAGGTTAACATATATACCATTTTTTGATATCACATGTCCCAAAAAATACCACCTTATTCAACTAAAATTCACACTTACTCAATTTTGGGATATAACTTATTTATTCTCGAAGTCTCCATTTAAATTCACAAAAGTATATCAAGATGTCATCTATAAACACTACTACAAACTAATCCAAATAAGGCTTAAAAACCCTATTCATTAAGTCCATAAATATTACTACAACATTAGTTAGCCTAAATGGCTTTAATAGGAATTTGTGATGGTTATAACAAGTCTTAAAAGTTTTCTTCTGTATATCTTAATCCTTGATCTTTAACTAATGATACCCCGATCATAGATCTATATTTGAGAATACTTGTGCTTCCTTGAGTTGATCAAATAAATCAATCCTAGGAAGCAAATATCTATTCTTTACAATTGATTAGTACTTAAAAGTGTATTTTTATCAAGGTTTTATATCATCATTTTGCACTTGAATTATCAAAAAAGAGGACTGTAGAGATCTTAAAAAGTGGATTTTACTGGCCCACCATATTCAAGGACTCACATGCATTCCGTAAAAATTGTGAAAATTGTCAAAAGGTAAGATTTATTTCAAGGTTTTATATCATTATTTTGCACTTGAATTATCAATAACTCCTTAACTAAAGCATGTTTTATAATAATATATCTAATAATATAAGATACCTTTAATTTATGGTAAATGTTCATTTTAAATACAGGTCTATCACATAAATGAAAGGATTGATTGATGAATTTAAGAACTGAAATTGAAAGGATAAATAGATGGCCAAACTTAGAAAAGAGATGTCGGTGCAATTCAAACCGGAACACTGTTTTGTAATTGGGTCATATCTAGAGCTATAGATCTCAGATTTAGGTCTACTTTATATGGATGGAAAGGTAAGACATAGGCCTACAACTTTCATATGGAGCCCAAGATCTAAAAAGGTCATTTTCAAGTCCAAAATATTGCAACAACAAAGAAGCCCGAATCTATCCTCCAGCCCAAGCATTGTTCAATATTTTAGCCATATCTGGAGTTCTAGAAGTCCAAATGAGCTTAATTGTTTACACAAGAAAGCTGAGACAATTGCCTTCAACTTTCATGTTTTCAAGTGGCTTCAATGTTGACGTTATCAATGACGTTTTGGGCAAACAAAAGAAGATAAGGATTGTCACCATGTCAAGAGTTGGCCACCCACTCATCAATTACTCATCAAATCAATAGTTCCCAATTTTGGCCTATAAAAGGAGGCATTTGCCATGAATTTAGGCATCTTGGTCTCCAGATCAAGATCATGCTTTTGCTTTCTCTCTTTGTATTTTTTGTAATATTTATGCTTTGTTTTCCTTAATATCAAGTTTATGCCTTTCAATTCCTTTCCTTTGCTTTGTTAACTCTTATCTTATTTATGTTCTTATTTTGTTTATTTATTTTTCTTTCTTTCATTATGTCTAGATAAGTTTATTATGTCAAGGTGAAAAGGCTACACTAATGGTGTAAGAAATAAGTATAGTGTAAACTTAATATGGACTTTAATGTTTGATACTAACATGTTTTATATTTATTATCTTGTTCACTCTTTAATACTTTGCTTGTTAAATGACTAATCTTGATTTATGTTGTATAACACTTGGTACAACAAATGCTTGACACTTTCATAGCCCATATTGCATGGTATAACCGACACATGAGCTATGAAAGGAACTTGATTTGTTGTTAACATAAGTTATAATCATGAATGCTTGACGAAATTTACAAGTATTAGCATTAATTGAATAAGATGACTAATGTAATCATGTTAACAATCTATAATCCGATTGGAACCTCCTTTGTGTGTGGTTTCCAATTGAATAATAAGAGTTTATACTATACTTGTTTGACATATCATTAGTGGAACCTCTAACCTTGACATTAGTTCTTATCATTGTTTAATCTTTACATTAATATTCCATCTCGAAGTTCTCATCTTCTTCTTCTTCTTCTCTTTCTTTATTATTATTATTATTATTATTACTACTATTATTATTATTAGTACTACTAATATTATTATTATTATTATTAGTACTACTAATACTACTACTACTATTATTATTATTATAGTTATTGTTGTTATTAATATTATTGTTGTTTATAATTGTTTTTTATAATTTGTACAATTAACCTCATTGTGGTTCGACCCTGGTCTTGCCGGGTTATTTATTACTTCGACACTCCTGCACTTGAGAGAAGACATCAATTTTTTAGTCGTGTCAACAGTCACCTTATTCGATTACCTATAATCAATACAAAGCTGAAGAGTATCATCCTTGTTCTTTAGGGACAAAATAAAGGGCTCTCTAAGGTGAAGTATTGGGCCACATAAGTCCCTTTCTTACAATTCTCGTAGTTATACCTTTAACAATATTAATTAAACGAGAGTTATTTTATACGGGGCTTGGGAAATAGGTATAGTGCCTGACAACATCTTTATAGTTACCTCAAATTCTCATCTATGAGGTGATCCTAGTAACTCCTTAGGAAATACATCAGGATATTTTTGTATTACTGGATTTTTTTTAACTTCTTTCCTCTCTTGTGGACATCCTTTAAATATGCAATGAAAGCCTCACACAATTTTATTATTAATTTTCTAGTAGTAATCATTAAAATCAACTTATTAAACACCGCATTTCTCTTCCCTGTAAATTCTACCTCATTACCATTTAATATTCTAAGAATAATTATCTTAGCATAACAATCCATCTTAGCAAGATACATGCTCAGCTAGGCCATCTCTAAAATTATATCAAAATCTAGCATATCTAGTGCTATTAAATCTACCCTTAACTTATAACTCTTTATCAAAATAGTAAACCCCTCGTAAACATCTTTTATTTCCATTTCCTCCCCTAAATGTGTACTAATAAATAACCCCCTCACCATTTTTCTTACATGTACATTCACTTTATTGACAAATTTACAGGATACAAAAGAGTGCGTCGCTCTTGGGTTAAATAATGTATAACCCTTCTGACTAGTACTTAAAAATACATTCTCATTAAGGTTTTATATTATCATATTACACCTAAAGTATCATTAAATTCCCTAACTAAAGCATATTTTATATTAACAAGTCTGATAATATAATATATTTTTAATTTATAGTAAATGTTCATTCTAAATCTAAGTCTATCACATAAATAAAAAGATTGATTGGTGAGTTTAAGTATTGAAATTGCAAGGATAAAAAGAGGGCCAAACTTATAAAAGAGTTGCTAGTGTAGTCCAAACTAGAACACTGTTTTGCTAATGTAGTCCAAACTAGAACACTGTTTGATAATTGTATCATATCTAGAGTTGTAGATCTCGAATTTAGGTCTACTTTATATGGATGGAAAGGTAAGACATAGACCTACAACTTTCATGTGGAGTCTAAGACTCAATTCTGCTGTTTTCAAGTTCAAATCTTAGCAACAATAAAGAAGTCAGAATTTGTCCTATAACTCAGACACTATTCATGTTTTAGCTCATATCTTGAGTTCTAGAAGTTCAAATGAGCTCTGTTTTTTTTTGTTGGAAAGTTGATACAATTTTCCATAACTTCCATAAAGGGGCTCTAATTTTGATGTTAGCAATGATGTTTTAGTCAGCCAACAATATCAATAACCGGTTAACAATATCAATAACCAGCATCCACTAATGTCAAAAATCAGCCACCAAATCAATGGTTGGCCACCAACTATTTTCTTATTCAACCAATCAATAGTTCTGAATCTTAGCCTATAAAAAGAGGCATTTATCATGTATTTAGATATATTAATTTTTAGATCAAAATCATTTTCTTACTTTATTTCTTTATATTTTTGTAATGTTCAAGTTTTCTTTCATACTATATTAATCTCTTGTTTATGCTCTTTCATTTCCTTTCCTATACTTAGTTAACTTATATCATGTTTATTTTCTTATATTGTTTATTTATGTTTTTCTTCTTCTTAATGTTTAGCTAAGTTTATTATGTTAAGGTGAAAAAATTTCTCTAATGGTGTTAGAATATGTATAATATAAACTCAACATGAACTTTAATGTTTATATCCAGAAATATTGTTATTAACATGCTTTATCTTTTTATCTTACTAATTCTTAATACCTTGCTTATTAAATGGTTAATCTAGATTTGTGTTGTATAGCACTTGGTACATCAAATGATTGGTCCTTCATAGTCTTCGGCCGATATCATTATTATTATAGGAATTTGATTTGTTGTTAATATAAGCTAGCAACATGAATGCCCAATGATATTTATAAGTATGGTGTTACTTAGATAAAATGATTAATATGATCATGTTAATAATTTATAATGAGCTAATAACAATAAATTATCTGATTGGAACCTTATTTATGTGTGGTTTCTAGTTTAGTAATAAAAAAAGTTTATATGATATTTATTTAAAATACTATTAGTGAATCCTCTAACCTTGACATCTGTTTTACCATTGTTTAATCCTTCCATCAATATTACATCTCAAAATTCTCTTCCAACATCAAAAATCATTTTATTATTTGTAATTTATATAATTCAACTCTCTATGGTTCTACCTCGGCCTTGCCGAGTTATTTATTACTTTGACATTCTTGTACTTGGGATAAGACATCAACTCTTTGATCATGTCACCTTCTAAGTATTACAATGATCATACCTACCACCATATTTGAAAAGGCTCTAACAACAATTTAATCAATATAATATACTCTACCTCAAGTCTTGTTACCCTATCCTTGACTTGAACCCTACTTGTACCAACTCTAGACTCGGTAGGTTTCATCTACTCTCTATCGGGCCTATCTATTATCTCTGACCACTATTGATTCGATGCCAAAGTCCTATTTGGGCAATTTCTCCTGAAATGCCCATATTTTTCACATAAATCACATCCCTTCTTCAAATATGAACACATTCGCCAGTGATAACCCTCTTACCTATAAATAAAACATTCTTTATAGTCACCCTATAATCTCTAACGTGAAACCATTTGCAAATATCACAATATGGAAATGTAAATGAGCTTTGAGTAGCACTCCTTAATGGACTGCCATCTTGTGCTACTTTAGCTTTACCTCTACAAGGAGTAAATTGATTAGTACTTAAAAGTGCATTTTTATCATGGTTTTATATCATTGTTTTGCACTTGAAGTATCAATAACTCCTTAACTAAAATATGTTTTATAATAATGTATCTAATAATATAAGATACCTATAATTTATGGTAAATGTCTATTTTTAATGCAGATCTATCACATAAATGAAAGGATTGATTGATGACTTGAAGAACTTAAATTGCAAGGATAAAGAGATGGCCAAACTTAGAAAAGAGATGTCGGTGCAATCCAAACCGGAACACTATTCAGTAATTGGGTCATAT
>NW_011500555.1:96073-98217 GCF_000495115.2 Populus euphratica
TAGTATTATTATTATTGTTATTATTATTATTATTATTGTTGTTATTGTTATTGTTATTGTTGTTGTATTATTGTTATTTATAATTTGTACAAATAACCTCCTTGTGGTTCGACCCCGGTCTTGCTGGGTTATTTATTACTTCGACACTCCTGCACTTGGGAGAATACATCAATCTTTTAGTTGTGTCATAAATCCTCCCCTATTACACTGAGAAAATCTACCAATCGATCCTCCCGTATTGGAACCCCTTCCTTTAAATAATTATCCCTGGTGAAGCCTACCTCTTCTTTTTTTAGAAAGAGGTGGCTTACTTGTAAAATTCCCTAAATCTATTTGGCCCGTCTCCTAAAAAAAGCTCCTCCTCTCTTATCACATTGACCCTCAATATATTCTTTATTTATACATTTCTCTTACATGTTTGCTTTATTTATATTTTACCCCACTAAACACTTTCTCTCTAGTAATTTAATCGATACCATTTTTTCTCATTCAATTTCATCCCTTTTGTTTTAACTAGAGTTTTTTTTTTGGACTTATATCATTTGTTTCCGGGTTAATTTCATTTTCGTGATTCTATCATACACATTTTTATTTTGACTTTCATTAAATTATATAAAAAATTTTATTTCAACCTCTTCGATTTGTCATCTTCTTAACGAAATAAATATTTATTCCACTCATTTAGTATAATATTGTTCTTACTACCTGCTTAAATTCTATCTAGGGGTTTATAATTTTTATCTGTAAAACAATGATGCTCTAGTGGGGTAGGTGTGTTTTAAAGAAGAAGAAGAAAAAAACTATAACTTGGGTTATAGGCTTGACTATGTCAAATATGTTGGTTTTATTTTAATTAGATAAAAAAAAAAAAATAGCGACAATAAATAGACTAAATAAAAAAATTATCTACAATAACCTGATAAAAAAATATTTTTTAAAAAGGAAAAAACAATGAAACTCAATTTTTAGTAGATTAAATACGGAACGACAAAATAGGGTAAAAAGAACAAAAAAAACCTAGTCTAATTTAACTCGAGCTGACATGACAAACATATAACTTAGATTATAAAGGTCAAGGCAACTCAGCAGCCCAAGTCATGAGATGACAAGCCAATATTTTTTTAAAAATCAACGTCGAATAATGAAATAAAAAAGAAAAAAAAAGAAAAAAAAAAGATGTTAATCAGTGCTAGGTTCTTAAACTAGAAGCACCCTATATGGAAAAACAATGGGACACAATTCCTAACCAATTATATATTGAAGGAGAAAATTAGAAAAAAAATCCAATCACATAAAAGGATTAAAAAAATAGCAATTAATGATTGATGATCAAAATTGAAACAAAAATAGATTAAAGGACAACTAAGATTTTTTGATATTGGGATTAATAAAATCAAAGGAATGAAGACTAAACTAAAAAAATAACAAATGAAAAATCGAGATTAATTAAATAAAAATAAAAACTTCACAAAAGGGTCAAGTAAAAAAATTAAAAACCAAAAGAATAAGAAAAAGAATATGAAAACAAAACAAATTAAGGGGCAACTTTTAAATTTTAGAGGGTTAGATGTCAAAATAGAGGTCCATTCAAGACACGCCAATCAGGGGTAGATGGGTTGCCGAGACATATCAAACAACTATATGAAAGCCATCGTTTGGCCGCATACCACCCAAACATGCAACCATCCTTTACGTGTTGACGCGTGCAACGCAAGCTTCAACCACTTTTTTTTTATATATATAATATTTATTATATAAATAAAGTACACATTTGCTCCTCAACCCAATCAACAATGACAAAAAAATCCAAGGTGATATGATAAATATCTCTGGATGAAAGGCTTTTTTTTTTTCCTGAAATGGCATAACAATAATGAAACTGCACATTAAAAATTAAAAACTTAAACCTCGTATCCCTAGCATAAACGTTTCTGGTCCTAGACTAATTTTGTACTTTAATTGTTAAAAATAAAATAAAATAAAATAATCCTATTATCTTTATTGATTAATACTTAAAAGTGCATTTTTTATCAAGGTTTTATATCATTATTTTGCATTTGAAGTATTAATAACTCCTTAACTAAAGCATGTTTTATAATAACATATCTAATAATATAAGATACCTTTAATTTATGGTAAATGTT
>NW_011500555.1:99052-108071 GCF_000495115.2 Populus euphratica
TACTACTACTACTACTACTATTAGTATTATTATTATTATTATTATTATTAGTATTGCTACTAATATTATTGTTGTTGTTGTTGTTACTATTGTTGTTATTTATAATTGTTATTTATAATTTGTACAATTAATCTCTCTGTGGTTCGATACCAGTGTTGCCGAGTTATTTATTACTTTGACACTCCTGCACTTAGAAGAAGACATTAATCTTTTGGTTGTGTCACTTATCATCAATTAATTCAAATTTATTTGTCATGAAAATAAAATTAAAATTTTACTATTATAATCTACCATGCCATTTGGTTTAGAATTACAATAAATAACACACCCCTTTATTTTAATATATTTTATTAGAATATAGAGAAATTATGGAGCACATAATCAATTAAAAAGATAAATAGATTAATTGAAGATCTCAATCAAAATAAATTAAAGGAAATTAATTTTTTCTTCTATTGTATGCTTTATATAAACAATTATATTTAATAATCTATACTAGCTTCTTAAACCAGAAGCACTCTATATGAAAAAATAATGAGATTCAATTCATAACTAATTAAATCT
The DNA here is from genome assembly GCF_000495115.2 of Populus euphratica. Classification (NCBI taxonomy): domain Eukaryota; kingdom Viridiplantae; phylum Streptophyta; class Magnoliopsida; order Malpighiales; family Salicaceae; genus Populus; species Populus euphratica. The sequence goes on from NW_011500555.1 coordinate 99,617, forward strand.
TGAAAGAAAAAATTAAAAAAATCCAATCACATAAAAAGATAAAAAAAATAACAATTAAAAAAATTAAAGATCAAAATTGAAACACAAATAGATGAGAGGACAACTAAGAGTTTTTGATATAGAGATTGAAAAAAATCAAAAGAATGAGGATTAAACAAAAAAATAACATATGAAAAATTGAAATTAAAGGATAAAATTAAATAATAATAAAAAATTCATAAAAGGATCAAGAACAAAAATTAAAAAAAAAATAAAGAAAGAATGTGAAGGTAAAATAAATTGAGGGGCAACTTTTGAAATTTAGAGGATTAGATACTAAAATAGAAGTTCATTCAAGACATATACCGAGAAAGATAGATGGATTACCGGGATGCTTCAAACACCTATATGATGTCATAGTTTGGCCACACACCACCTAAAAAACCGGCTATCCTTTACATGTTTTTTTTATAATATTTATTATATAGATAAAGTACAAATTTGTCTCTCAATTTAATTAAGAATGATAAAAAACCAAGATGATATGATAAAAATATCTCTAAATAAAATGTTATTTTTTTAACTGAAAAGGTATAATACTAATAAAACTGCACAATAAAAATTAAAAATTTAGTACTCATCTTGTATTCTAGTATAAATGTTTTTGGTTAAAAAATAAAATAAAAAACCCTATTATGTAAAATTTATTTTTAAAGAAATTATAATTTTACTATTATAATCTATCATGGTTTGGAATTACAGTAAATAATACATCCTTTTATTTTAATATATTTTTGTTAGAATATAGAGAAATTATGGAGCACAGCACATAATCAATTTAAGAAACAAACAAATTAATTGAAGATCTCAATCTTAAAATTAATTTTTTCTTACAATAATTAATTTGATTTTTTTTTCCTTCTATCGTATTCCCTATATAAACAATTATATTTAATAATTATCAAATGAATATAATCGTACTATATTTTTGTTATCATTATAGATCCCCCTGGAATCTGGAAAAACTAGATTCACATGTTTCTAACAAAGCATTAATAAGACCAAAGCACCCTTGTAATCCCTCATTAATAACTGCCACTACTTTCCCACATCTCTGTTTCTTGTTGAACCTGTAAAAGAAAAACAGAAACAGAGTTGGTGTGGTGTATGCCTGCAGACAGCGACTTGCCCATCTCTTTGGTTATAACTGTTTCCCAAAGTGCACAGCTTGAATACAATACCATCATCCATACTCTCTCCCTCTCTCAAAGCTTCAATTTCTGAAGCAATCAGGAAGAGCAGAAACCCTAGCAACCCATCATCATCATCTACTTCTTCATACAAAAAAATTAATTAATAAATAAATAAATAATGGCTGCTCTTAATCTTCGACAACCACCACCAGAGGATGAATGGGTTCACACTTATCTAAAATTGCTTCCTCAATGGAAAACTCTTGCTCTTTCTCACCAGGTGCCTTACTCTTAATAACAATTACGTCTTTTTTTTTTTCTCCCATTCATTTCTCTTGTTTGTTGGAGTTCCATGCAGAATTCAAGTTTTATTAATCTAGTTTTTGTTGCAAGATGAAGAATATGAATCTTTCTTTCTTTCCCTCTGTTAATTTATTTTGCTTTTTGGGTTCTAAATATTGTGAACTTTCAGTTGTCAAGACGTAAGTTTGCTATAGTTAATTCAAATTTAAAACATTTCTCAATTTCTTACAAGAAGTTCATCCTGGGAATCACGATAAGGGGTATTTCCGTGTCCCAATGTAAATTGTAGAGTGCAAGTGTGAATTTTTCCATCTGGGTTCAGTTCACTGAAGATTTTCGGCTACTTCAGTGCATGAATGATTGCCGTTTATATCATTTTTATTTTACTTCTGATGTTTTAATTTCCTTGGCAGTCAATGATACCGATTTCAATATCTAGAGTTAATCAATTTGATGCTGCGAGATTGGACATTGAAATGTCAGCTATGTTAAAGGAACAATTGGTTAAGGTCTTTTCTCTAATGAAGGTATGGTTTAGTTGCGAAGTTGATTTTAGTGAACATGTTGATATTATGCTGCTGGTGTCAATCTTTAATTTGATTCTTCCCTTTATTGGGATTAGCCAGGGATGTTATTTCAATATGAGCCGGAACTTGATGCTTTCCTTGAGTTTCTCATTTGGAGGTTCTCTATCTGGGTAGATAAGCCTACTCCAGGAAATGCTCTCATGGACCTGAGGTACAGAGATGAACGTGCAATGGAATCAAGAGGAAAAGGTAGGCAGGTCTGCGCATTACTGTAATGCTTATGGTGTTGATTTAAGATAGTAGCTCAGTATTAAGTGATTGTTTGACTGATAGATTGTCCTTAATGGCTATGTTGCTTATGCAGATTTAGAAATGAAATACATGCCTTCTTTACAAATTTTGATTACATATCTTGATAGTATGTTTGGGAATTTAGGAGGGATGGATTGGAAGGGATGGGATTAGGGGAGGGGAGGGGAAAGGAAGGGCAATTAATTATCCCACCCCTTTTTTTTATGGATTCCAAAGTGGGAATATAAATTAATTTTCTCTTGTTTGTTTAATGGATGGTAGGGAAATGCATTAGTTACAATTTTACAGGTCTCCTTTTAGGGTGGAAGGGTGAGATATTTTTTTTATTAAGTAATGAGGTTATAACAGGGAGTTAAGAAAGCAATTCCTTCCCTTTCCATTGTTTGGGTCTGACATTTTAATTAGAATGAGGGGTTAATTCCTGGCCTAGGTTCCTCTTCTCCTCCTATTAAATTGAAGCAGAACAAGTAGAAAACTCATGCCCCAGTTTTTCCCCTACATTTCCTTCCACTTCTTTCTGAAACTAATTTTAATTGATGATTGTTTAAATTTTCTAAATTCTGTGATGCGCTTCTAGTTGATTATTAAATTCAAGATTTGGCTAGCTTCTTGGATATCACTATTTGCACTCAGTCAATATAAATTGAACTTCAATTAAAACAGAAGTTCCCTGGCTTTATATATATTTTGATGGTTCTCCTTTCTTGTTGAGCCGGAATACATATTCAAATGTATCTAACTTTCACTTTGAGTACTGCTGGTTTTGTAAATGCTCTTCTGGAAAATGAAATGGATTGACATGATTGCTATGCCTATTTTTCTCCTGTAGAACTGTTAAATAAATTTTAACATTTTTGTACATGTTCTTTATAAAACGTGATTCCCTTTTCTGAGGATCATGTGGGAATTGAAGAAGTGTGTGATCTGTTTTCCCCTTTGACATGATATTCCATGCATTTACACAAATGGATCTGTTCTTTTATATATATATATATATATTCTCACTGAACTTTCATATCTGACATGCAAAGGAGCGAAAGGCCCCAAGAGACAGTTTTAAATTCTAGCTGAGGAAGGCACATATGAAGTTCCCTGATAATTCTTCATGTCAGCATTACTTCACCCTCTTTAATATTCTAACTTCCACTTGGTGTGTTATTTTGCTTATAGTTAGAACAGGTTTGGAAGGACCTGGACTGACCATTGCACTGAAAATTTGGTATTGCATTGCCACTGTTGGTGGTCAGTACACCTGGGCTCGCATACAGTCATTCTCTGCTTTTCGTAGATGGGGTGATTCTGAACAGGTACAACTATCATTAGTGTTGTTTGTTTTTTTTTTTTTTTAAAAAAAAACTTCTAAAGAACAATTCTCTGAAATGGCAGTGAAGATCGAAAAGTACTTATTCTTTGTGTATTTTTCAGAGGCCACTGGCAAGGCGTGCGTGGATTTTGATACAACGTGTTGAGGGGCTTTATAAAGCTGCTTCATTTGGCAACCTGCTAATATTTCTTTACACAGGACGGTATGTTGTGTATTGTTGTTTCTTGAATATTAATTTCCATTAATTAGTAGTATGAAATGAAGCTGTGCATGTCAATTGTCTTTGTAAAAGAGGAAACACACAACTATTTGGGGAAATGCATATTCAGTTATTACTTGCGTGTTTAATTACAATATCTGCTCTTTTCCTGTCAGCCTAATATGATGATCAAATGGATTGATTACTATCACGAGATATCATGATGGGAGAATCCATTAAGATTATTCACTTAAATCACATAATTGGATTTGATGATTCTTTAAATGTATGTCTTGTTTTAATGCAGATTTAGAAACCTCATTGAAAGAGTCTTGCAAGCAAGGCTCGTCTATGGAAGCCCTAATATGAACCGAGCAGTTAGCTTTGAGTACATGAATCGCCAGTTAGTGTGGAATGAATTTTCGGTAACTGATTTTTCTTTAGCATGTTGAGTCCTTTTTAGATCATTATCTTTCTCCTACCTTCGGATGATCTCTAGTTTCTGTTGTTATGATATTTTAGATGAGTATCTTTCTCCTACTTTGGATGATCTCTTCTTGCTGATGTTATGATATGATATGTTTTGTCTTTTCGTAGTGTTTGAATTCTTTAATTATTAATATCCAATAACACAAAGGGCAAGGAAATAGTGTGGGTTTTTCTAGCATTGTATGAAGTGTCTTTGTCTTGCACTTCTCAAGTGCTTTATTAGTCTGTGATGCAATGTTAGTTTGGTCCATAACTATCCCTCCTTAACTGCTCACATTTGGGTTTCTTTCATTGAAGTTGGATCCCCTGACTTAGGTATAAACTTAAGAATAATGAATGCAAGGAAATTTTGCATGTGAAGTTATCAGTTATAACTTTTTGAACCTGTTAATATTTTTAACTAGGTTTTAGTACATTACTTTTCAACTGGATATTATAGTGACCAAAGTCAAACTCCATGAGTTCACTTAAGGTGACCAGAATGAGGCTTGTTTGTAGATGGATCGAGGAGGAAAGAGTAAAGGTTAAAAGAATAAATGATTAAGATTTATTACAAGCTCTATTTGGAGTTTCCAAAAGGATGGCCCATTACCTAGAAACTTTTGCACCTTTTGTACCATTATTAATTTTTGGATTGTGTTTGGGCAAACATTTTTAAACATGATTATTTTGTATCCCTGACAAAAAAGGATAACTGTTGGTGGGGGGTTATGTCTTATAGTGAACAAACACTAATCTAGCAATTATAGGCTCACAATTTATTGGAAGTCACAGTTTTCAACAAGGCAACTATTGATTGTACTTGTCTTTGCATTGGAATCAATGAGCGATCATGATCAATTGGTTGAACACATCCCTTATTGTATGTTCATGAAAACAATGTAGACAATATATTGGGTAAGCTATATTCTAACCCTTGTAGATTCTGCAATGCTCTACTTCAACCGAGTTTAAAATTTTCCAACGTCAACCTTAGAGTTTCAAAAGAGTTTCCATATGCCCCTTTAGCATTAAATAACTAATGGAAACTAATGGCAGGACTTCCTTTTGAATTCTTTGTTGAGTATTTTTGGACTTTCAAGGGTTTTGTGGAATACTATCACATTTATGATATTATGGGAGTAAAAATTAAGAGAAAAATGAGAAAAAAATGACAGCAAAAAACTAGAAAAGGTAAGCATTCCATGAGATGCTGGTAGCTATCCAACAGCCAAGGGCCAAATTAGAACTCTTTTGGAACTGTAGAGTTATCAGTGAAATTTGATCTATAAGGCTGGAGTGGATGGCTAACTCTACAGGGGTAAAAACAGTTTACCCCAGTATGATCAATAAATCTGCTTTCTGTGTGAGTGACCAACTTCAAGATGTATCCTTTATTTGTGTTTTACTCAATTTAGTTTTCTTAGTTTCTTTGAATTGACATGTTATGCTGTCTCAATTCGCCTTCGTAGTTGTGTTAATAGAGCATACTATCTTAGTTATGTGAATTAACAGTTAGTTAGAATGCTGTTTCATTCCCAAAAAGATTGTATTTCGGAAGCAGAACCTTATTAAACAGATAAACATTGTTACTAGACATGATTGGAGTTGTCTCTTTTGGCTGCTGTTTGAATTGCCAAAGTTTATGTACCAGCCATAATACCATCTGCGCTGATAAATGTGGTCCTTCTTTGGCTTATCTGCAGGAGATGTTGCTGCTACTTCTACCTCTTCTTAACTCCTCGTCTGTTAAAAAATTTCTTAGCCCATTTTCGAAGGATAAATCTTCAAGCTCCAAAGTAGATGATGATACTTGTCCAATTTGCCAGGCAATTCCAACAATTCCATTTCTTTCTCTTCCCTGTCAGCACAGGTATACAACTGCTTTCTCCTTTGCTTTGATTAAATCAACTTTTAAGAACTACGTTTGTGGTACGGGCTACGGCTTAAACAATGTAGATCATTTTTCACCAAAGTTTTATACACACTGCATGAGAAAAGCCTAGGGCATAATTATGATTTCCCGATCCCTGCAAGCCTACTGGTCACAAATACTGCAAATTTCCAAAATCCTTAGCGTTGCCCTTCTCTGGGCATGCTTGGCTCAAATTTTGTTGTACCACACAGGCCAAGTCTACTTTCTGCTTTCTGATTTATTTCTCTCCTTAACACATACCACCACAATCAGATGTTTGGATAAGATATTTTTGGCCGACTTAATCAGTTTTGAAGTACCTTTTCCAGCGGGGCTGAATTTCCAGAATGTGTTTCTCCACCCCCTTCCCTAAAATCTGATTTTTTCCCCTGCTGGTAGGTACTGCTACTACTGCCTTAGAACACGATGTGCTGCAGCTCCATCATTCCGCTGTCCCAGATGTGGAGAGCCAGTGGTTGCTATGCAGCGCCATGGCAGTTTAGCCAGTAATACAAATCCGAACCAATGAGTACTGTAGGGTGGTAGGATGGAGTGGTAGAGTACTGTATAAAATATGCCAAGAAATAGGCATACAATATAATCAAGTGATTACGTTTTTTCTGTAGAAGTATTTATCCCCCTAATCAAGTTGGGGAATCATTCTTTGCCATCTTTATGTGACCTTGAATATTCTTTTCAACGATACCACCAATTCTTCAAAAACAAGGATTAAAATTTCCTTCTTGATTAACGGTTTTAAATGAAGTTCTCTTTTCTGGGCCTCTGGGGGCCGTGGAGTCCTGTAAGCAATTGTAATGCTTCCTATGTTGATATAAAAACGAAAGAGTCTATATCAATGGGTGTAACACCCTGTGAAGTCAGCCATTTGAGGGCTCATTATATATATTCCAGTCATGGTTTATGAATGGAAGGGTGTGCGCGATGTGATGTTACTTGTACCTTGTCGAAGGCAAAGAGAAGTTTTGGGAGACGGAATTCTGGAAGCTAGTAGGTCACATTGTATTTTAAAAATATTTTTATAAAAATTTAATTTTTTTAAATTAATATATTTTTAATATCTTTAAATTATTTTAATGTATTGATTTTAAAAATAATTTTTAAAAATTAAAAAAATATTATTGATATATTTTTTAAGTGAAAAATAATTATAACTATATTTTTAAATACATATTAAATAATTAGTCAATTCTGATACTTTTTTGGTTGAATTTAAATGATACTTTTTTGGTTGAATTTAAACTTAGTATAACCATTTATTCAATCGTATTATTTTTATAGTTTTAAATTAATTTATTTTAATATTTTAAAATTATTTTAATATGCTCATATTTAAAATAATTATTTTTTAAAATATAATATTTTAATGTATTTTCAAAAATAAAATATTTTAAAAAATAACTTTTATTATAATTCCAAATATGTCATTAATGTTTATTTGTATTGTTTGGTATCATGTTGTCATTTCATATTGCTATTTATATAAAAAATATAGAAAAAAATATTTTTTAATATATATTAGAATGATGTCATACTTTGTCACCGGCAGGTCAAACTTGCCCTCACATAAAAAAAGAGAATGTTTGATAATAATAATAATTTAAATTAACTTTAATAACTTGCCACATGGAATATGAAATTAAGATATCCTACACAAAAAAAAACATAACAAATCATGAAACTCAAGTTCTAATAACTTAATATTAATGATAAAATTAATTTTTTTTTAAAAAGACAACATTGAAGAAAAAAAAGTTACGTCAGCCCGAGTTAATTTGACTAACTCACCACATATAATATGAGATTGAGATTAAAAAAATAAATTAAAAAAAACCTAGAAAAAAAAACTAAAATTAAATCAATAAAAAAAAACTAAAAAAACCTAAGTCAACTTCTTTTTATGGGATTTCCCATTACAGGTTAATGAAGTCAACATAGGTTAACTTCATTAACCTACACTAGGATAATCCCATAGAAAGAAAAGCAAAAAAAATATAAAGTTAAAAGGTCAATAATTTAATATAAAATGATGAAAGTGAAAAAAAACCATTTTCATTAAAAAAAATTAAGAAAGAAAAAACTCAAGTTAACTCGGGTTAACTTAACTAATCAGTTATTTGGGATACGAGATCAAAATAACTCCACATAGAAGAAAGTGAACAAACCATGTAGCTTAAGGTCCAATAATCTAATGCTGAATAATAAAATTAAAAAAAA
>NW_011500555.1:108682-126508 GCF_000495115.2 Populus euphratica
TTGTTGTCGCGTGTGCTCCTTATTCTTTTTTTAATGACCTTATATACGTGGAGAGACTCAATTGCTCCTCATCTAAATTAGTATTCATAAAAAGAAAAAATACATTGAAAAGTCTGAAGTGCCTCTAACCATACGATGTGTTTTCCCCCCTTCAAGGGCAATGTGGTAAATTCACTACCATTTAAATCATGAAATGACTAGAAAGCCTTGGACCCCAGTTTTTGTCTTTTTGTGGACGTTAAAGTCATTGAATTGTGCATCAAATATGTAAAAAGACTTCTTTGTTAAAATTTGAAAATAAAAAAAGTACCATGATGACAAAACTTTTTTACCCTTAAAACCATGTCAATTGATTTTTTTTACCAGGGAAAAAATGGTAAATTTAATGTAACAATCCATAATAAATTAAGATGTGTGTACACCAAAAGTCCGATGCATTTTGGTGTTTTTTTTTTTGTAACAGTTTGAACCGCCATGCTAAATGGACAGCATCCAGTCTAATACTTCAATATTTTTGAGAAGAAGCTGGGAATATATAATATTTTTAGAGCAAATTAGAGTTTGGACATTGGAAACACAGATCACACACACACACCCCCATTAATCCTACTTTAAAGGGAATATATAATATTTATTTATTTATTATTTATTATTATTATTATTGACAAGAAAAGGACAAACGAAAGGATAATCACTTTCATCAAATATCATTTGCGCACAGAAGTCCCCACCAACCATGCATGTGGGGCCTGAAAGTGACAATGAGGTTGAGACTGTTCATATACCTTCTATCCAATGAATGCCCCGGAAATGAAAAAACGAAGAAGAAATATATACCCATTAATCCACCTTTAAAGGGGAGGGGCTACGAGAGACACGAAAAGGTCAATAAAATTTAAATAATCACTCAGGGTTACTTTAACAAAAGCTAATTCCCCATATAAAAACATTATTTCTTGTAAGAGGATCGATGACAATTGGAATAGTACAATGATGATTTTTTTCTTTATATAAAAAAAATATTAAATAAGTATTATATGAAAATAACATTTATTTTTATCTATAATTAAATAAATATAATGAAAAAAATCATCAAAACTTTTTTAAAATTAGTCAAATTTCAAACATGATTGTTAAAATCATGAATTAACTTATAAAATTATATAATTTTACGAGTTAATATATGTTTCATGTATAAAATTATTTTCAAAACTTAAAAATAATTAAAATCAAATAAAATCATGATTTTAAAATCATTTTTACAATTTCATTAAAAATTAAATATTTCAGTCTCCAATAGCTTTAGCTCACGTGTATTTTAAAGAATATACTTATAATATAACGTGGCCAAGTAAAGCTGTAAAGACTATATTTAAAGGTGTAAAGAGTCTAAAGACTATAGTTATAGCTATGAAGTGACCAAGTAAAACTGTAAATATTATATTTATAACATGATGTGGCCAAGTAAAGGTTTCAGAATCTCTCATCTTAACAGGTATTTGGCAATTGGCATGGTTTTTTATTGTGTTTCTATATCTTTTTTGAAATGTTTTTAACATCAAAGAATATTTGTATATAATTTTAATATATTAATATATTTTTAGATAAAAATAATTTTAAAAAACATCATTCATTATAATTTTATATATAATGATTCGTATTATTCTTATATTATAACAATTAATTAATCAAGTTCTTTGATCAATCAATTTAAATAATGTTTATGTGCTTAATTGTACACATAAATAATAGTTTTTTTTTTAAATTTTATTTTTAATATCCATATATTAAAATTATCTAAAATCATAAAAAAATAATTTGAAGAAAAAAATAAAATAATCTATAGTTTTTTAAAACATTTTTATAATATAAAAATAACTTTTTACGATTTTACAATCCGTTTTTACTATCCAAGTTTATTTTATATTTTCCATGCCATGTTAAAAATGCATTTTTAACAACCTTGCATGCAAGTACTAGGGAGCAATCCTTCTTTTTGAATCCAAAAAATCTCCTTTTTCAATCAACCATAAAAGTTAGAGTTCAACTTATCTCTTCTTTTTGGATTCAAAAAATGTTTTTTTTTCCTTAACAAGTTTGAAAGGAGAGAAATCTTGCTTCAAACCTTATTTGAACCGTAAAATCCCATTTTCACTCTTAGCAAACCTTAACGAAAAGAATTCTACTTAAAATAATATAATTTTACCCAAAATAGAATCAAATGCTTGTATGTCTTAAATAATGATAAATAAAGTTCATTAGGTCATGATCCCATCCATCATACCACTTTTTCTCTAAGATTAACATCATGATTTTTCTAATTTATGATGATGAGGATAGAATTTATTAACATGAGCAAATTTGATTTTAGATAAAATGTGTGTTTGGTGCTATGGCTGCATGAAAACACAATTTATAAGTGTTTGGTTAGATATTAACTATATTTTTATTGTTATGGGTTCCATCCAAAACTAAGGTTGGATCTTAGTTTTTGAAAAGCAATTTTCATTTGCTTTTCAGGCATGTTCTTTTCTCATCTTCACTGGAAAAAAAGTTATTTTTGATACATCTTTCATAAATAAGATTTATCATTGGTTGTTCCTCTTTAAGCCTTAAATATTTTTTGAATAATAACCCAAGCTAGGGTCACCTTTCACACTAGAGCATGTTTCAAAAGATTTTAACAATTGATGAATTTTTCCAAGTAGAAAGAAATATAAAAAAGAAAAAGGGAAAAAAGTGTTACAAAAAAGAGCTAGCAAATAATAAAATAAAAAATAAAAAAAAGTAAAAGAAATATGAAAAACAAAAGTCTCTCCAAATCAACCCCTATGATGGTGTAATGGGCATTCTTGAAGACAAAGAATCAAGGATAAAGCATAAAATATAACTGGGAGAATCAAGATTGAAATGGGATCAATGATTAAAATGATAAAGTCAAGGTGACAAGCCTAAAAAAATCTCCACACAAGATAAGTGATCTTATGTGTTTGAACCCTTAATAACACCCTTAATAACTATTTAAGCCTTATATATAATATTTTTTTTCATTACCATTACATTATGCTATTTTAAAAGCCTTTTCTAATTATGTTTTTTTTTTTGACTTGTGTTGTTAAGTTTAAGCCTCTGAAAAAGAAAAAGAAAAAGAAAAGTGTCTCTTAATAAGAAATGATATGCTCTTTACGAGATTAAATCATAGGTATCAATAAATGTGCAAGAATCAACACAATACAAAGTAATATGCCTTCTACAAGTTAAAACTCTACTTTTGAAATTCAACTTCTTTGTTCCAAAATAACCTTTCATTTGCTAGATAATTCATCCAAACCATTTATTTTTTTGGGGAAAAAAAAGGATATCCATGTTTTTGTGGAATCTCAACCAACATCCATTTTGTTATATGACAAACATGAAACCAACATTTCTTCCATAGCACTTGAATGAAATATTTTAGGCTTTTGACACGATGAAAAGATTGATGTCTTCTCCCAAGTGCAGGAGTGTTTGACAAAAATTACTTTCAAATCTACATCATAATAATTTGATTTCAACAACTGGACTTATATAAGCACAATCATTAAAATTTACAGTCTAGTTTTGAAACACAAAATGTGTCTATGGAAGAAAAGCATTTTATAATAAAATTCTCATAGATTGAATTTGCAAAGTTCTTAGCAAAAATGATTTTGATGGCTACTAGAGAGCTGAATACATCTAGATTTTAGGGGCAATTCTATATGAAAGAATCTATGATGTAGACAATGTATACATACCTTTTGATGACTACAGAGAAGATGATCATATCTATATCAATTTAGGGGAAATTCAATTTGAAGAAAATTAATCAAAATATGATTTTTTGGGCTCCATCATAAATTGTAAGTGGTAACTTTGATGTACAACATCGTAAGGATCATTCTCTCAGGTCGGGATCCCTCTAGTGATGGGGGAAAGAGAAAGAAATTCTTGTTTCTTATCAATAAAAATAGGATGGAGCTTCCACTTAGTATTTTTGATCATTAGAATCCCTAACTAGTCTCAAAGTCTAGATAAAGGGACTGATTATGTATAAAGATGATGTATCATTCTTCGTACATCTTATCTAAAGTAAGCTATATTATTTGTTTATCTGATATAAGCTAAGATATTATTATGTTTTCTAGCTGTTGGTCTATCTAAAATTTAAAGTTGGTCCACCCTAATATAGTGGTCTTGACTTTATAGGTTAAATTTAGCTGTTTTAAAATCAAAACATGTTTTTTTTTTTATGTTTTTGACACCAAAAATACGTCTTATGTATAAGTTTGTACTTCTTGACATTAAAATTTTTTTTTTTTTGATATTTTTGAAATATAGACCAAATTGTTCTTGACATTTAAAAAAAAATAAAATTTTGATATTTTTGAAATATAGACCAAATTTTCATGGATTTAATAAATTACTTATTAAATCCAAAAATACATGCAAAGATAAAAACTATTTTTTTGAATTTTTATATTAAAAAATGCTAACTTATGCCATGGTATTTTTATTTTTATTATTTACCTAAATTTTTGAAATATTTGGTCATATGCAATCAAGATATTAAAAACCACCTTAAAAAGATAAAGAAATAAGGCTTGAAAATTTCAATGGACCCATTTGCCAAACAAGCTTTAAGGACTTCAAAACATAGTTTTTTATTTGATAAATTTCATTGTTGTCAAACATAGCCTTCAACCTTACAAACTTAGCTCATTAAGCTTGGGTTGTAAAACACAAACCAAACACACATTCTTATATTATAGCATAATAAACATCGATCGAAATGGAATGGCTATAAGCTAAAAGCCAACTCAAATTAATAATAATAAAAAACACTAAAGAAAACAAAAGCTCTACCTATGAACAAAATAAAGAATCAAAGTTATGCATTTAATAAATTTTCCTAGAATTAATTTAAGTTCTATTAATTACATGCAAAAGTTTATAATAGCTAGAGATTTTTCCATACCCCTATTTTAACCATGATTCGAAAAACTCTAAAAAAATGTTACCCTGGAGAAACATATGGAATTAACTTTGTTATGAGCATACTTAAACTAGGGAATAAGCACTGATCTATGATATGATGAACAAACCAGATATCATCGCAAATTGAGACATGTCATTGAACACTTGAACAAAACTCAACTTGCAGAATAAACAAAATATGGTTTCTAACACAAATTCCAAATTTCAATCACTGTAAATATCACTATAAAAAACTTGAATTATCATTCATAATAATGGTTTTTTAGGCATTTAAATTTATACAATACAAGCTATTCATGCATCAAAGCAACAGCTGAGTGATTACTCAAGACAAATTAATGACATGCCATTACGGTCTACGTCAAGCAAATAGTTATGAAGTTGAAAAATTGGAACCTGTTGGAAGTAACGGAGCAGAAGATGAGCATGCCGGGAATCAATTCTAATAATGGCGGTGTGTGTCAGACACGCGTGTAGGGAGAAAATTTTTTATGGCAGGAAACTGTATGAGCTCATGATGCTGGGAGGCACGTAACCTTGCGGATTAGCTATTCCTCGTCTTCATCTTCTTGTTGTTGTTGTCCAAAATAGAAGCGTATACTACCACCACCTTTACAGAGGTATAAAGATAGGAAACCTGTACTATAAAATCTAGAATAGAGAAAGAGTAGTTGCTCATGACTTGAACGAAGAAAAAACTTTGCTGCTGCTATGAGGGGCTGCTCACTTTTCTGAAGAGAATATCTTCTGAAGGCTGAAGGTATGTGAGGAGCTGCTGAAGAGAGCTGAAGAAGATTTTTGCTGCTTATGGTGGAGGATGAAATTTACAGTGGCAGCTGATCAGTTACAGCTTGCTATGGAGGATGAAGTGCTGCGGCTGAAACTGGTGGACTGCTACCGGAGCTCACGGGTGAATTAGGTAACAAATGCTGTCCTTGGTTGAAGCAGGAGCTGTAGTTACTGTGCCGCTGTTTTTGGATGTTGTTGCCCATGACCTTTGAAGTTGGTGAACAAGGAAGTTGCCGGTGGAGGTCGATGGTCGGTGGTGTGTTATAGAAGGAATTAATTCTTTTGGTGGTTTCTTGTTTTTCAAGGGAGAGAGGGTCACGATTTTATTGTCTGCTCGAACTAATTCTTCTCTTTTATTTTTCTAATGCTCCCTAAAAGTCTCTCTCTCTCTCTCTCTCTCTCTCTCTCTCTTCGTGTGATAACCACTTATTTATATATAAAAAAACAAGCTTGTTCTTTTCCTTCTAATTGATTGATTCCCAAACAACTTAAAAACTATGGTTCCTTATTTTCTTTTTTTACAATTTTGATCCTTATTTCCAAATATTTTTTATTTTCATTTTTATTACTATTTTTGTATTTTGATATTTTTAAAAAATGACAATACCAATATCGATTCAATAAAATTGATCAATAATTTTGAAATATATGCATTAAAAACTGAACGTATCAAAAGTAAATTTTTAAAATTTTAATTTTTCTGAAAAGACACTAAAAATTCAAAAAATGACATAAATACATCAAATATATGTATATATATATATATTTGGATTGTTTGCTATTTTTTGATTTTTTTTTTCAAAAAGTAAGAAAAAAAGGGTAAAAAATTAGGTTATGACAATTTTCCTCCTCTTTACAATCTTTACAATATAAAATCTTGTGAGGGACTTTAAAAATAATTTTATAAAGAAAAGAGAAGATATGAAAGCCATCCTTATTTGGGAGAAAATCAAGAGATGGTTATCTTTATAAATGTTTCAAAATTGAATTTGTTTTTCTTGAAAATTGAAGGTTTTCATCTTGTTAAGAAAATTTATTAAAAGAGAGATCAACTCGAAGAAAAATTATAATTTTAACCTTTAATGGAGTAGTCATCTTGAAGATCTAGTCATTTTGATAGCGACAAACTCGAGGAAAATTTTGGAATTTCAACCTTTAAGAGAGTGGTCATCTTAAAGATTCACTCACTTTAGAGAGTGACAAGCTAAAAGATAGAATGACTTGTGTTTAAATGACTTGTCCATGTTGTGAAAAATATCAATAATTTTTTTACAAATGGTCTTTGTTTGGGTGACCAACCCATGGTTTATGATCAGGTAGCTTGCTTGTGATTTCTGATTGGGTGACTTGCCCATGGTGTGAAAAATATCTAGAATTTTTCATGGATAGTCTCTATTCAGGCGACTAACCAGTGGTTTATATTTCAAATAGCCTGCCTATGATTGATTTTCTTGGCACTTCCTGATGGCAAGGTTGATGCTTGTCCTTTTCTGATTGCTATGTTCGACTTTTTTATTGTAGGGTTAATGTTTGTCTTGATGCTTTCTGATTGCAGGTGTATATATGTCATTCCTAGTGGTAGGGTTAATTTCTCGGTGCTTCTTGATTGTACAGTTGACACTAGTCTTTCTTGATGATAGGGTTAATTTTTTGAATTTCCTAATGAGAGGGTTGAATATGAGATTCTTGATCCACAATTAAATGTGAGATTCATGATGACAATGTTAAAAATTAAGAATCTTAACGATAAAGTTGAATGTGGATTTCCTGATAATAGGGTTCAATAGGTGATTATTTTATAACAATTTTTAAATTTGAGATTCCTAATGACAAGGTAAAGATTGAGAATTTCTAGTAACAAGGTTTAAAATTGGAGATCTTGATGACATTATTGAAATATGGAGATTCCTGATGACAGAGTTGAAATGTGAAGATTCTTAATGATATGACTGAAAATTTTTGGTGTTTCCTGATTGTATTTTGTAATGGTAAGGTTGATTTCTTAGTGCTTCCTGATTGCAGAGTTAGACACATGTCTTTCTTGATGGTAGGGTTAATTTTTTAGATTTTCTGATGAAAGGGTTGAATGTGAGATTCTTGACGCAGGTTAAATGTAAGATTTTTTATGATAAGTTTACAATGAATTTCCTGATGACAACATTAAAAATTAAGAATCCTAATGACATGGTTGAATTTGGATTTCCTAATGACAAGGTTAAATGTGGATTTTTTGATGACACAATAGAATCAGGGATTTCCTAATAAAAAGGACCAATAGAGGATTTTTTGATAACAATTTTCAAATTTGAGATTTCTAATCACAAGGTAAAGATTGAGAATTTGATTTAAAATTAGAGATTCTAATGACATCATTGAAATGTTGAGATTCTTAATGACATGATTGAAATGTAGAGATTCTTAATAAAGCCCTGCTTAGTTAACAATTCTTTAAAAAGTGACAAACTTTCTTCGCCATGAAATTTTCTCCTGGTTGGATTGTATCGTCCAATTATAATGATCTTGCACCATTTCCCACTCATTTATGTCTTAAAGGAGAAACAACGCTTCATTATTCATATTTATTTGAATGAGTTTATCAAATAATCTAATATTAATGACTGTTGTAAATTTCCTCTAATTAATGCATTTATGTGATAATAATTTTCATGTATTATACCATTCTTCAAAAGGACAGAGTGGATCTTTGGCCATAAAGATGCCCTTCAAGTGCAACTTTACTCTCAAATACTGTCTGAATTCATCAAATAGTCTATTGTCTTTGAGAAAAGTTACCTTCATCTGATTTAGATGTACTTGTTTTTTTAATTATCTTTAAGAAGCATTTGTCATTGTCATATGTCAGTCACAGTTTTGATGAATTTTTGGTGAATCATCATTTGTTTATTATTATCATAGTTACTTCTTTGCCCTTAACTGATCTGAATATTATTTATTATCCATCTTAGGATGGACTGCATTGCCTCTCTTGGTTGCTCAACTTTTCAAGAATAACTTAAAAAAGGTGTAAATGTTATTTTTAACAAGGACTTTGCAAATTCAGTAATTGACCTCTTTTGTTTAAAAATTACTTTCTTGTTTTGGAATTAACTTGTGAATTTTAAAGGATCATGCTATTTCAAGTCTAATTGTTTCAAAGAAATTATGAGATATAATTTAAAAGTGTTTTTTTTTATATTTTAATCCCAATACATGTCATTCAAGACTAAGATGTATCTTTTATGTGTTTTTGGTGAGAATTGACAAGGTAAATGTTGAGAAACAACCTCATATTGATGCATTGATTTTTTTGAATTAATACATGAAACGATGTATTATATATATCAAATCTTGTCATTTTATTTAATTATAATTTTCACATTTGCACATTGGTCCCTTAATGTTGGTGCATTTTGAATTTGGTCCTTGTCTTTTTCTATTTTTGCCAATTTCATTTTTATCCATGATTGCATTTAAAATTGTTCCTCAATATTGGCTATTTTTCAATTTTGTCTTTGATTTTTCTATTTTTTATTATTTAGCTAATTTCAATTATTTTCTTAATTTTTCTTTATAATTTCATCCCTATTTGTAATTTGTAATTTTTTTCTTTTAATTCTTCTTTTTGAAAGATATTTTTTTAAAATAGTTTATTTTTTTTTTTATAATTTTTGAGAGGTCAAAAATTGAGTTGTAACACTAGTCTAAAATAAATTGTATTTAATGAATCTCACACTTTGGCATGAACTAGGACTTATACCTTCATAATTAAATGGTAATTAAATTGATTATATATATATATATATTGGTATTATCCATTTATAATTTTTAAAAATAATAAATTATGAATTAGTGGATAATGATTATATGAGTATTTTAGTAAGGAAAATAAGATGACATAGGCATTCAATACTCCTAGGAAAGTTTTTCCATCATCATTGCTTTCTATTTCATATGATGAATTCACAAACTTTTTCAAGTGCTAATTTTATATTGGATACAAATTTCTTTGAGGTCAAACATGATATTTGAGTGCAAGTTCCATTATATGTATATTTCTCCAAACTCATCACTTTATGTATGCCCCTCCTACTGTCCGAAAAGGCACCTGCAAATATTAATATACATAGACTTATCTCAGTATATGTATGTATGTATGTATAGGAGTGTATAATAATATTTGTACACCAATTTCTAATAACTGCTGCTGTTACACTTGTATTTTGGATCGACTATAAATTACACTGCGGGCAGCTGCATCATTTACATTCAATTTGTGGGCCTGTTAATGTTTTTTTTTCAGTCTAAGGATTGCCAATATCCTATGATTTTCACCGTTGCATTATCATTAACATTGAAATCATCTGGAACAAGGTTTTGCTCTCTGTTAAGTACTTTTTTTTTTTCATGCTTCAAGGCAACAAATCATATGATCCAAGATCACATTGCTATTTAATTTCGCAGCATCTGAACACGTTCACTTTCTGCTTATCCTATATCCTGAATATATATATATATATAACTTATATTGCAGTACTTCAATCATAATATAGTGTCCTGCCTAAAATGTAAAGTATAATGCACGTCGGGGGCGCACATTATAAGTCTCTGACCAAAATATCATTAGAAGAATGCTGGAGCATGAGACATCCTTAAACTTGATGAATGTATTTAATTTTCTTGGGTTCGATTACTAAGGCGCAGACCAGATCATGTGTGCACAAATTCATGGAAATTTCTTCGACTGAAACAGACGCATAACAAGTCGTAGTATTGTACCCTAGCAATCTCTTTCTGCTTGGGAATGTGCAAAAAGCAACCTCATAAACACAATATAAAGCAGCAGCTTGAGTGATATTATATATATGATAGTACATATCGTATGAGGTGTGGGGTAAAAACTTTTTCCAATAAGCCTTTCGCATTGTAGTGAAATTGTTGGGTCTACATAGATTTGGTGTTTCTCTTCGCTCACCTGCATTATTGCACTTGCAAAGAGAAAGCGTGATAAATATCAAATTGATAAATACTGTCCTTATACCCTAATCCCACTCTAACTCTCCTATATCTATCTCCCAATACAATTAATCCCAATGTACTACCCCAAATCAAGGGAGCTGGTACAAAACCATTAGTTTATGGATTGAAGACACTGCCCACCAGCTTTTCTTGCCCCACTTTATAATAAAGCTAAAGCAGAGGGAATAAAAAAGAACACTACATGAGTGAAAGAAGAAGGAAAGAGAAGGAGACATGTAAAGCTCCTTAACCCCACATTTCTATAAAAATTCTTTGAGGACAAAGGCTCAAGTTTTCTTCAGCCTCATCTGAGAAAAGCAAACAGGCACTCAAAGCTTTAGCAAAGGGCTTTTATGGGTGCATAAACGAGAAAATATGACAAAGTGATCAAGAAAGCGAAAAAAAAAGAGCTAGGGAAAAAGTTTTAAATTTTTATGGTTCTCTTTTGAAGGCATGAATTGAAGTGTGTTTTTTGCAGAGGATCATCACTGCAAAGCTAACGATGGCAGGAAACCCTAGCTGGTGGAGCATGCATCCACCTTCACAGCAACCTTCTGCTTTGTTATCATCTTCTCCATCTACCTTCCCTTCCCAATTTGTACTTGGATCCTCTCCATTCCCTTTGAATTCTCTGCCTGATAACCAAGAGCTTCCACAGTCATGGAGCCAACTACTTTTGTATCTCTCTCTCTCTCTCTCTCTCTCTCTCTCTCTCTCGCTAGTTCATCTTGTTAATACGTAACATGCTACACTTAATCCATAGATTAATTTAAATTTTTATTCCACTAATCATATTTCAGTTTTGTTTCACACTATCTTTCTTATCTCCCTTTTTTTTGGTTTTTGGATTTTTGTCCTTTCTTTTCCTAAAAGTTCAAAGCCTTTCACATATTACATGAGTTTTCAATAGATTTTTGATCTAGAAATTTGTCTCCTTAAATATCTTTATCTTGAGTGTGTCTGTTGGATTTTTCCTTGTATACAGCTAGCAGTCATGCTAATCACAGATCATCTTGACCTGGATTTTAAGCTTTCATTAATTTGGTTATTTGTTTGTCAGGGGTGGTTCGTCAGGATATGAAGATAGGTACGGTCTGAGTCAATTTCAGCCTAAAAAGTTGGAAAATTGGGAAGACCAAATCTTAAATCCGTCTCCAAGTATTTCTTTAGATGCTGATGTAAAGCAAGAGGTTTCCCACAATAGCAACTTATATGGTCATGGAGAAGAAGACTTTCAGGCAGCTAGGCCCACAGCTTGGCCACAAGCGATGCCGGTCTCTTCCCCTAGGTCTTGCGTCACAAGTTTAAGTAGTAGTACTAGTATATTAGACTTCTCTTACAACAAGGCAGATGGGGCAAGTCAGCATCCAGATCAGTCATCTGAGGTACGATAGATAGAAAGCAAACTTCAGTTAAGTTATTGGAGTAATTAAGCTCTCTCTTTATATATATATATGTAGTCTCCATTTTCATAGCGTATATTTATGATCAATTGTTGAATCATATAAATTCTAGCCAGCCAGCTCTCGGTTAGTTCTTCACCTGGGTTTCTCAATTTTCTTCTGTTTTTTTCCCCTTTTCTGCTAGTGTAACAGTACAGCCACTGGTGGAGTGTGTAAGAAGGCTAGGGTTCAGCCCTCTTCAAGCCAACCTCTTAAGGTGATATGACACACAGAATCTCTCTCACTTTCTGTCGATGTGTGCGCGCCTGCCTGTTTGTGTCTGTGGGCGTCTGGTGTCTTTCTCGATTGTCTATTTCTTTGAGCATGTGTGATTCTTCTGCTATGGTTCTTCTATTAAAAAAATATGATAGTTTTATCAAAAACCTAACTAGTGCTCTATGATTTTCTAATATATTTTTTTTACCTTGGAGTCAGGTGAGGAAGGAGAAGTTAGGTGATAGAATAACAGCTCTTCACCAAATGGTTTCCCCTTTTGGAAAGGTAAATACACAATAAAACCCCCACTTCCTGATCTGCAAACTAAACAGAAAGAATCAATTATGAACAATAAGTTTTTTTTTTATTTGTTAAAAAACAAAAAGCAGATTCATTTATTTTTTCCTTTTAAATTTTGCACTGATCAAACTTTTCTCTCTGTTGCCCTTTATCTTTAGTCGTTTGGCTCTCTCCTTTTAACATTAAAGAAGATAAAAAAGATGACTTGGGGTATGATGATATGTTCCTCTTTTGCAGACTGACACAGCTTCAGTCTTGTTAGAAGCTATTGGGTATATCAGATTCCTTCAGGGTCAAATTGAGGTGATGTTTCTTCAACATCTAATATATATTCTCTGCAAGCAGCTCAGAATCAGTGAGAAGCATGCAGTTAAAGTGTTCAATTAGTCCTTACTTTTCTAATAATTTTTTAGTTATGGAAGTTGTAAAATCTCTTATTCTCTCTTTTTTTTCTGTCTCCTCCACCCCCTTGATTTTTGCAGGCTCTTAGCTCCCCTTACATGGGCACTGCCTCACCAAATATGAGGAACCAGCAACAATCTGTAAGTACTTGCATATATAACTGTTCCTCATTCCCAATGCAAGAGTACCAAGATCCTCTCTCTCTTCTTACATGCTCACGTGTGACTAGGCAAGTGTGGCTAATTGTGTTTAAAAAATAACGATAGTTTAACTAACGGGGGGGATGATTTTCTTCTTAGGTTCAAGAAGAAAGAAATTGTGCATTTTCTGAAGACATGCATCAGGTATCGCTTTATTGGATCCATCACCTCTATAAAGCAAGTAGGGATAGTTTGTATGCGGAAAGCATATATGCTTAAAACTAGCATTTTAGTATTCATATAATGAATAGCAATGAAAGAGCAAGGTTCCTAGCTTTATGCATATATATATATATATATATATATATATATATATATCAACTTAAGAGCATAATCTGGGACTACTTTAGGTTTTACTAACTAGTTGGGAATCAAAGACGCATTGGGAAAGAAGGATAATGTTTATATATATTATTTTTCTCTTCTATTCTTTTATTTCCATTAAGCTGTTGAATGACATCGGCCTGGAAACATAAAGGAGCTCCTAACAAGAAGCTTCCTTTTCTTTGTCTAATATCTTCATACTAATTAATAAACGTAATTTCTCCTTCATTTGACTTATTTTACATTAATATAAAACACGTTTTGGTCTATAGATTAGCTTGCAATCATCATGATTCTTACCCTCATTATGACTCTTGATTATTGTTGTAACATGAAGGGCACACGCCTTTGAACATTGAATTAATTAGCTACATAGTTTGAAGAGTTTGTTTACAAGAATATAGCATTAGTTAGTACCTTTGCGCATTTTTATTAAAATTTATGTGTACATATTTATTTGATCATATTTGCAGGATAATCAAAACCAGCCAAAGGACTTGAGGAGTAGAGGACTGTGCTTGGTTCCCGTGTCCTGTACTCAGCATGTTGGAAGTGACAATGGTGCCGATTATTGGGCTCCAGCTATCGGAGGAGGGTTTTGACCGATGTAATATTATTCCAAGGCCGTTTCAAAGTTTCAGAGAATGATATAACATCATGAGCAGTCACTCTGCTGCAACATTCCAAGGCTGATTGCTCATGATGGTATGCTATTCTAATTAGAAATGGCCATTAATTGTTTCTGAACCCTCTAGCTTGCAGGCTTCACACTATCTGTCTGTTGATGTTTTCTTTGAGCTATTTTTGTAGAGCTCCTTGAAATTGAAGTTCAATTAGCATTTTCCATGCATCTCAAAATGCTTTTTCCAGGATTAGCATTCTTTCTTCATATGTTGTTGAATAGTGGAATGGCTTCTGCCCCCTATTAAATGTAACTGCTTGATTTCCTGTTCGTTTATCTTCTACTTTCTTATTCTCATGAAGGAATTTGGATGCAATAAGGGTGTTTTACAGCTATCATTCTGGAAGGACCAAAAAGCAAAGATATTACAATTTGACTATTTATCCTCATAGATAAATTAAACCAAAATAATTTATATCAACAAAGTATTGATCTTAAACTTAGGTATCTAAATTAATCAATTTATGTTAGGACCAAATATGTTTCGATGTGAATAAATTTTAAATCTCTCGATATCTCTTCTATCTGCATCATTTTAGGTCCTTTCTTTACTCCTTATCCCCTCGTACTCCTCTCGACTTTCAACTTTATCTATAAAGGGTTACATAGACGTTTAGAAAGATGCAATCATTTCAAATCTTTATCATTGATACAGGGATGGTAGAGATATGAAGTAGAAGTAGTTCACTCACGAAAAAACAGTTTATGTTCATGATTTTTAGATATAGAATCAAAGAGATACGCGTGTAAAGAATTGACTGCTCTAAACATATAAAAAGATATAAATTCATTCACCACTTTAGAAATATAAAGTTAAGAAATAAAAGGTAATCACTCACAAGAAAATACAAAATTGAGTAGGGTATTAAAAGGTCATGTCAAAGATTTTTACTTAAATTTTGACCAAAAAATATTTGATACATGGTTTAAATGATTATTATATACTTAAACACCCCTTCATTAGTAGGCATAAACTAAAATAACATAATTGAGATCAAAACAAATAACATTTACAAAAAAACTAGATAAATAATAACTACAAATATTTTTGACTTACTGAAAATACAATCAAACTCTTAGAAAGCTTAAAAACTAAAAGACACAAACAACTTGTAAAAACCTCTAAGCATGCATGATTGGATAATGTAAAAAAATCACATTTTAAATTTTAAAATTACATAGAATAAAGTTATTTTTCCACACAGTAAAGAGATACAAATTCAGGCTTAAAGTAAACAACATCAAGAACTTATTTAATTTTCATCACCGACTTAAACTCAAGTAACTCAACATTAATAGGACCATTAAAGAGCACTCTGGTTTCATTTTTTTTTCTATGTATTTTTATGTTACAGTATATCCATCTTATATATTTATTTCTACCATATCTATTTTATAGATCCTTATCAATGTTTCATAATAAGCACATTTTTGGGGTCTTTTAACACACCTGCAACACTTATCTACTTCATTCACTCTACTTTAATTTTATAAGTTACGTCCTTATTGATTACTATATTTAAAAAAAAATTATAAAAAAATAAACATCTATGTATCATCCAAATACAAATAATGATTATTCACAACTTTAAAAACAATTTATAAAAAAATAAACATCTATGTATTATCCAAATACAAATAATGATTATTCACAACCAAACAAAAAAAAGAAAAGAAAAGATGAAATCAATCATGAGGAGTGAAATAGATTAAGAGTTATGATTGACCAAGAAAAAATAATTGATTGCAATAACAAGAGTTCACGTAATCAACCATAAGGTTTAGTCCAATTTAAAACAAGAGGACTCAATAAATTAAAATGATCAATGTTATAAATTAGTTAGGATTCATGCGGTTATTAGTATAGTGACAAGATAGAGTGCAATTTATTTTATGGTTTATCATGAAATCTTCCTATATGATATAAATCAATCGATATAGATTAGATTTAAGTATTTATATGAAACTCTCAAACTCTGACAATATAAATAGGTGAGATAAATTACTAGAAAAGAGGGCAGCTTTATATATGCAATTTCAATACAATTTTCTTCATGTTTTTTATTGTTTTGTTTACAGCTTTTTTTTATATATACTTTAGTTTTTTCAATTTCTTTCTCACTTTCTTAAACCTATCTTTTCCATGTATGGTTTTGCTTCATTCTACTTGATTTTACAAGGTTGTTATTGGATTCCTCTCAAGATTAAGTTTCCATTATGGTAGTTTATCTAACTTAAAAGGTACAAATAGTTAACTAATAGTATATTGATTAGAAATATATCTATGATCAATATATTAGCATATTTTGAGGGATAGATATCACTATCCATTCTATTAAACAATAATCATGCTATTTTTTCCAACATTATTGCCTCCACTAATTACTAGGGAGTAAGTTGATGTTTCCATACCTTCAACATAACCTCAAGGTTATGTGGAAATGCAAGGGAAGTTGTTCAACATATTTTGGACTATAATATTTAATTTAGGCATTTATGATATTTTTGTCTCTTTTAGATAATTCTAAAAAATTTCCCTTTGTGTAGGGGTGATTTTAGTCAAGGGTTATTATTTAAGAAATAATTTTTAATGGCTCACACATGAACAATAATGGATAATTTTTTATATTATAAAGGGATTGTTAAAGATGATATTTTTTCATTTCAAATCCAAACTTGCTTACGTCAATAAATGTTAGTATTATTTTAGAAAAACTGGTTGGTTAGCTTTAGAGAAGATGTTGTGAGGCAAGTAGGTCCTTAACCTAAAAATGCATCATTCATGTAATTGAAATGTTGATTTTGTTCTGGATACAACTTTATATCAAACAAGGTTTTTGATAAGAAGATGTAATTGATTTGTTTTATGTTTTTTTGATAAGGATAAGTGTAAGGCCTTGTCTCCTTATTTATACTAAGGATGGATAAGGATTCTCCTTTTTTATTTTTTTTAGTTTGAGAGAAGGTAAGGATTGCCCCTTAGCATTTATATGATTCATTTTGAAGTCCGACCAAATTTAGTAATTTTTTTCATTTTATTTATTTGATCATGGATAAGAACAAAATTTTAATGTACTTCATAAGAACATCTAGGGATTTTAAAGCAACAATAAAATTAGGAAAGTATATTGACACGATGAAAAGATTGATGTCTTCTCCCAAGTGCAGGAGTGTCGAAGTAATAAATAACCCGGTAAGACCGGGGTCGAACCACAAGGAGGTTAATTGTACAAATTATAAATAATAATAATACAACAACAATAACAATAAAAATAACAATAACAACAACAACAAAAATAATAATAATAGTAGTAGTAGTAAAGAAAAAGAAGGAGAAGAAGAAGAAGTTGGTAAGAACTTTGAGATGAAATATTAATGTAAGGATTAAACAATGATAATACCAAATGTCAAGGCTAAAGGTTCCATTAATGGTATGTCA
>NW_011506588.1:0-2005 GCF_000495115.2 Populus euphratica
ATCCAAATTTAAGTGGGTTTGATTGCAATACCAAACTTAATAGCCTTGAATATGGGTCTAGCTACAAGATCGTGTCATAAAAGTGTGGTAATTAAATAGATTAATTAAAAAAAACTAACAGGAAGAAAAAAACTAATGAAGAAAAAGGAAAAAAATCTAAATTAACTGGATTAACCTTTTAAACCAGGTTAACTTGTCAAATCTTGAATTCGTGTTGTGGAAGTTTGATAACTAAATAGGAAAAAACAATTGACTGGTTAACCCAGAATTAACTGGGTTAACCCGTCAAACCTAGGGTCCGTATCATGAATATTTTATAACTAAATAGTAAAAAATTTAACATTAAATTAAACAAAAAAATTAATTAAAAAAGAAAAACAAAAACAAAAAAATGCATCAGTCTTTTCAATATGGACTACATTGTGAAGAAAAAGAAAAAAAATCTGAATTAACTGGGTTAACTCTTCAAATCAGGTTAACCCGTCAAACCTAAGATTCGCATCATGAAAATTTAATAACTAAATAGAAAAAAAAATTGATGGGTTAATCCAGAATTAACTGGATTAATCTGTTAAACCCGAGATACATGTCATGAAAGTTTGATAATTAAATAGAAAGAAATTTAATATTAACAAACTAAACTAAACAAAAACAATTAATTAAAACAAAAAAAGCAAAAAAAAATAATTTCGAGTTAACTCGTCAAACTAGATTAACCCATCAAACTCATGAACTGTGTTATGAATGTATGATAACTAAATAAAAAAATAACATTAACAAACTAAATTAAACAAAAACATTCATTAAAAGAAAAAAAACAAGGAAAAAAACTAAAAAAAAAAACTGAAAGGCATAAAAAACAAAAAAATATAAATAAACAGCTCAACCTTTGGATTATAGATTGCACTGAGCAGTCCAAAACCAGGTCAACCCGGGATACGTGTCGTGAAAGTTTAATAGTTAAATAGAAAGAAATTCAACATTAACAAACTAAATAAAAAAATTAATTAAAACAAAAAAAACAAAAAATATTTTTTAAGTTAACTCGTCAAATCAGATTAATCCATTAAACTTGGGATATGTGTATCATAATAATCTTAGAACTAAATAAAAAAAATTAATATTAACAAAATATATTAAAAAACAATTTATGAAAAGAAAAAAATAAAGAAAAAAGCAAAAAAAACCCCGAAAAACATTAAAAATAAAAAAAATAGAAAAAAATTAAAGATATAAGTGTAAAAAAATAAATAAAATAAAAATAAGGGTATCAGTGTTTTACTATAAACAACACTATACAATCCACAATAAAACACTAATGCGTTTTAGTATATGTTATAATTGGATCATTAGTTTATATTATACTATGGGTTCAATTTTTTTTTAATATATAAAAATATTAAGATATTACTAATGTGTCTTCTAATGAAAAAAATCAAAATAACTAAAAGCTGATTTCATATAACATGATTAATTTAGTTTGTTCATAGCTAATTTAAATAATCAATAATAAAAAATTAATTTAACTAAAAAAAATTCAAAACATCTTTTATTTTAAAATATAGCCTGAAACAAGAGGCACTAAAATGAAAAAGACACCCAAACAAAAAATATTTTATGTTTTTTATTTTTTTAATTTAAATTAATTTATAATGTTTCAGTTGCTTTATGCTTCTGCGTTGACGAGAGATCAAATTGACAAATATTATATCATTGTTTTATGTTATGTCGTGAGTTGATTTTTTTTAATATATAAAAATATTTAGATATTATTAATATGTTTTTTAATAAAAAATCATAATAAGTGGATGTTGGCTTCGCATCATAATAATTTTATAAAAATTAAATAAAAAATAAATTATGAAACTAAATTACCATTCAATCCAATGCTGAATAATAAAACTGAAAAAAATTCAATAAAAAAATAAAAAAATAATATGAATCAACCTAGGTTAATTTGTAAAACTTGCGATTTAAATTATGAGATTGGGATAACCTTATAAAA
>NW_011506562.1:0-2030 GCF_000495115.2 Populus euphratica
ATTTTCAAAACACACTCCTTGTTGCGAGGTAAAAACTCTTTTTGCGAAAAAAATACTGATGATTTGTTAGTTTTGTGGAATACTTTTTTTAATATGAAATAAAAGATTTTATATTATTTAAAATGTTTTACTGTAGTGAAGGAATGCATAAATCTCATGATGGGTAGGATTGATCTTAAAAAAAAAGAAAATAGTCAATAAAAACTAAAAAGATAATCTTAACAATGAAAAATGGATTTGTTTTATCAAGGGTAGAAAAATTATATCACCTAAATCAAATTATTTCTCATTAATGTTAAAATAGCGACACGAGAAGATATACCTAAAAGTCTATATTGAAGGTCTAGACCATCATCAAATACATTCATTAAAAAAATTATTTTTCATCTTTTCTTTTATTTTATCTCGTGATAGTAACAATATTGATAACAAACCTATTTATCACTCAGCCAATAACACACCAGGGGTTCTGTCTAGTGATGAGGATTTACAGAATTCTGAACAACAACTAAAACAAATTCCTGTTAGAGAATAATATAAATTATATCTTAAAACTTTATCTAATAATTTAAGTTTTTTGGTTGAGATGACTCTTTAACAAAGAATAAAAAACCAAAGAACTAAAGTGTGAGACATACAAACCTAAACCATCACCAATAACAACTTCTCCAGTGCCATCATATTTCTAGTATTAACAAGAATTTAATTTTTGTCCATCACTTTACTACCCAAAATAATGTTTTTATTGAATTCCACCCCTTTTACTCTCTTGTCAATGATTAGATCATGGGGGCTATATTTCTCAAAGGTGCATACAAGAACAGTGTGGACTCGCTTTCGAACTCATTGGTGGGCTCTTCCTCCAAAATAGTTACAAATGTGCATGAGAGGATGATGTTGATGGGTAGCACAAGCGACTTGGACATCCCTCTTATAAAATTATAACCTCTCTTATTCGTGCCTTTTTCATTCCAATAAAAGAAGACACTCAAGCATCAACAACCTTTTCATTCCACAAGTCTTCAAAAGTCATGCATCTCTTGATCTTATTTACACAAATGCTGATTGAGTCGGCAACCATAATGATCACAGCTCAACATTTGCCTATATTTGCTTCCTTGGCTCCAATCCAATATTCTAGAGCTAAAAAAACAGTGAACTGTTGTAAGATTATTCATCAAAGCGGAATATAGATCCCTTGCAAATGTAACCTTTAAAACCATTTGGTTATTGTCCTTATTTCAGGAACTTGGTCTATTTCTCACTTCACCACCAACATTGTTTTGTGACAACCTAGGTGCTACTTAACTTAGTCTCAATCCCATTTAACATTCTCAAATGAAGCACATTCAAAATGACCTACACTTTGTTCGTGATATGGCTTAGAAAGGCATGCTGAAGGTTCATCATGTTCACAGCCATGGTCAGCTTGCCGACCTCCTCACCAAGCCCTTGTCCACCTAATGAATTGAACGACTCAAAACCAAGACTGGCCCTGTTAATAGCAGCCCTATCTTGTGGGGGTGTATTAAGGATCATTCCACAAATCTTGCCTAAGATCATTCCACATAAGACTAGCCCAGAATCAAGGCTCACAACGATTATAATCTTCACAGCCACAATTATAGCTAGCTTTTCTAAAATAGTTTTTCTAATTCTATGCATATATATACAACTCTCAATTATTTGTAATCTGTGTGAAAAAATAATATATTCATTCTATTAATACATTGTTTGTTTTTAAATTTTATCATGGTATTAGAATCTTAATGATCAAGTGATCACGAGTTTGAATTTTATTAACCTCATTTATTTGATAAAATTCAAGTATAAGAAAATATAAGCTTGTAAAAATTTTAAGTTTAAAAGATTTTTACTTGAGAAGATGTGTTAAAAAATAATATAAATTATATCTTAAATTTTACCTAACGTAAAATTTTTAAGTTAAAAATCACTTGATCTAATAATTTCACTGTTGATCACAGAGGCATACCCGAGAGAGCAATAAATTTCATATCATTTCATGATTA
>NW_011506628.1:0-112 GCF_000495115.2 Populus euphratica
TATGATTGAATTTGAAATTTTGTATGGATATTTGATTTAGAGAATGTGAGTATGTTTTATTTTTTGTTATTCGTTTAGAGAATGTGAGTATGTTTATTTTTTGTTATTCGCC
>NW_011506628.1:165-1976 GCF_000495115.2 Populus euphratica
GATTGTTATTATTCTTTTTATTTCAAAGGTTTTATGTTTTGTTTTGCTTAAGGACTAGCAAAATCTAAGTTGGGAGTTGTCATTGTGATTGTGCATCAAAAGTATCATTAAATCTTTTATTTTATATATATATTGTTTTTATTTGGATTTTTTATAATAATTGATGTGCTTTTTAGTAATGAAGTTTCTTTTAATGTTTCGATAGGTTTTTGGAGGTTAAATGAATTATTTCAAAAAATTTAACATCAAAATTTAAAACAAGGACTTGAAGAGAAATTTAGTGGAAGATTGAAGCAAATCTTGGTTCAAATAAGAGCTCCAAATTTACCATAAAAATCAATTCTAGAAAAGATTATCATATGATCTATTTCAAGCCCATGTATGCCTTATGCTGTGTGCAAACTTCAACCATTAAACACTTAAGATTTTAATATCAATATTAGCATAAATAATAGGTACGTTTGTATCCTTATATGATGTTTAAATTTAGCCTCAAAACTAGCTCAAGCATGATCCATGATCTTACTTGTCCATACAACAAATAACATTTAATTTATTTTGAATAATCTATTTATCCAAGAGAGCAATCACATAGATGGAAAATTGGAGGGGATATTGTTATATTATTTAGGTTAAAAAGAAGATAGAGACAACTCATAAAGGAGGAAGAAAAACATGCACCAAAGTGGTTTCCAAGCTGGTCTGATTTGATTTTTCAAAACACCTTTTAGTATTGTGTCCATAACTTTTGAATTAGATGTCCAAATAAGTTGTTATTTAATGATCTAGAAAGATAATAAAATTTTCTATAAATATGTCTCTAATAGCCATCTCCAAAAAAAGGCTTATAAGAGGGTTAAATTGCTATTCGAAGTCAGTATCATATTTGTGTTAGAATTTTTATCGAAATTGTGTTGTTAGTTCTTTAGCTTGTAAAACTTATTATTTTAGTTTGATTCAAGTTATTTCATATTTATTAAAGTGTTATTATATATAATTATAGTTGGCTAATATCTTTCTTTGATCCAAATATCTTTCTTTGATCCAAATTAAAGATAATGGTGGTTGAAATGAGTTCTCTAATATATGAATGAATCTTAATATTTATCGTCTCATTTTCTTCATGAATATTTTATCATTGCAATGAAATTTTAGAAATCATTTAGGTAATGTTATAATCTTGAATTTTTATGCACAAACTTTAGTTTTGGTATAGAGATTGCTTGATTCAATGTCTTACTTAAGATAATAGTACTTGCTCATTCTTAAGCAATAATAAATCTTCATCTTTTTAAACTTCATTGTAATATCTTCCGATCTGATATCATCATAATTGATATTAAGTTGAGTTATCTTATATATGTTGATTGAATTACTAATACATCATTATAAAAATTGATTTGGACCAAGACTTACTTTTTCTTGTCATTTAAAATCTATTTACGCGTTTTCATCTTTGAAAACAAATTCAAGAATTATTTCCAACCAAGTTATTGTTAATTTAATTTCTCTTGAGTTTTTTTTTGTTACATAGCTTAATTTCTAGATCTAGCACTTTGTGGATATGGCTTTGATCTTATTGAGTTAATTGTTACATCGTACACTCGTGCACTTGCAAGTTAAAACAAGCCGATCATAAAAAGTAGTCAAACATGGATTTGCCAGGTGAGTATGGTGTTAGTGCTATATTCAATGTTGATTTTTCTTTGTTTGATGTAGGTGATGCAATGCTTTAAAACCCGGCCCGACAGGTTGACCCGGGACCCGGCCAACCCTGGTCTATGTCCAGGCCGAGTCTAAGAAAAAACAGG
>NW_011506589.1:0-2005 GCF_000495115.2 Populus euphratica
AATTACCCTTGAAAAGTCAATATAAAACTTACAAGAAGTGTGAAGATAAAAGTCTTAAATAATATTAAACTGGCATACCAATTACTTTCAAGTAAACAATTAAACGAAAGTTGAATGATTTTACAAGCATTTTTCAAATTAGGGTTATTGGAGTACCGTTACTTCCCTACCTATATTAAATTTTAAGGTTGTACTCTTCAAGTAATACATGATAATAGAAACAGAGATGCATGCTAAAGCAATAAAAACAAGAAAACAAAAAACAAGCACAACAAACAAGATAATAATAATAAGAAAAAAGCAAAGCTTAGTTCTAAGTGCTTAGAGGAGTTGTTATTCTGTCGCACTCAATATGGTGACAATATTTAAATTTTAAGAAAAAATAACAAATATCTAGCATCTTATTCTTAAAAGAAAAAAAGATTTAGTTTAAAGAGTTATCACCTAGTATTATATCATTAAAAATTCTAACTAGTCATCAAAGATTTTATAGTATGAAAATGATTACACGAAAAAAAATATATTATCACCCTTTAAGCCTCTTACCCAAAATAGGTTGTATTTATTTTAAATTGCTATAAATTTGTTATATTTTGCTTTTGATGGTCTGCATATGATATTCATGATTCTGGTATAATTGAATATTCAAATACAAATACTTCGAACTCACGTTTTGGTTAATACTACATGAAAAACATGTATGATATTCCTGACATCAAATAAATATTAGTGTTTTAAAATTATTTATAATTCTAGTGTCAATATTTATAATTCTAACTTTAGTGAATATAAAAGGTATTCCCAATTTTAATATTAGTGGATATAGATATTTCTAGGGGTGTTCACGGTTTGGTTTGATTCGGTTCGGTTTAGACTAAAAAAACCAACCGAACCAAATTACATTAATTTTATAAAACATTAATCGAACCAGACCGAAAATTGATTCAAACTGAACCGGTCTAGTTCGGTTAAATCCGGTTTTTTTGGCAAAAAAACTGGGAAACCTAATCTCATCATTCGGATTTTTCATATGACAAGGAGAAAACACAAGCACAAAAAGAAGATAGATTTTATAGCCATGGTTTCCATTGCCACTAGGCCCATCGACCTCAGCCAATACCAGAAACACTTAAAACAAGAAAGACAGCTAAGAATGAAAAAGAATGAAAGATTAGAACAAGAAAAGGATGTAAGAAGTGACATATGCACAAAGATGTTGTCTTTGTTATAGCTTTGTTTTTCGTTTATGGAGTATATATAGCAATTATAAATTTTCAAGTTACAAAGGCTTAAATATACAAAAGCAAGGGAGATAAACAATTGTTAATTTCTATTTTCTTTACTATATTTTTGCTAAAGATCACTGTACATCAATTTTCTTTGGATGTGTATTTGACATTGAAAAATGTGACTCTTTGTATTGAAAGCTCATTTAATAACCCATTAGAAAGGAAGATTGGGAGACTATGAAAAAAAGATTGTAAATTAATTGAGAGAAAGATTGGAAATTTTTTTGGGGGAGATGACGGCTTTTTGTGAGAGGCGGGAATGTTATATTAACTGTTAGGGCTAGATTACAATTTAACTATTTATACCTCAAAGATACGTGTACCTTTTGGCTTTTTATAGTTTCGGTTTGGCTTATGTCGGTTTCTGGTTCAAAACCAAAACTGAACTGGATCTATTGAAATTTATGGTTTTGACAACCAGTTTAATTGGTTTTCATTTCAGTGTGATTTTTTTAGTTAATTTTTCTTTAATTTTATCAATTTTTTAGTTAATTGATTACTTTAAACACCCCTAAATATTCCTGACTTTAATATTAGTGAAATAAATTTACTTTGCCATAAACACCCTTAAATATTCCTGAAATATTCCTGATTTTAATGTTAGTGAAATAAATTTACTTTGCCATCTTACCCCTTACCCTTCAACTTTATTTATAATATATAAGTCCCATATCATATAGAAAACAAGGTTCTAAAAAGATTTATTCTATTTTTAA
>NW_011506591.1:0-496 GCF_000495115.2 Populus euphratica
GTAAAACTCAACCTTATACATCTAGTGGAGGTAAGAACAATCTTTGGGAAGATCATGAGCTCCAAGCCAAGTTTGCATCTTGAACTAGAAAAGTCGAGTCACTTTAAATTGAAAAAAAATGGTCAATTAAAATCTATTAAAAATAGTGTCAAATAAGTGAAATAAATGAACACTCAACCAATAACTGTCTAACCTTGTCTTCTTTAAAGGAATGTCTCCATGAGCAAGTCGATGCTTTAAACAGTTCCAAAAGGCCAACCACAACCCATACTCGCAAATATACAACCCTGGATAGAGAAATCACCCCAATTTTAATTGGAAAAGTGATAATAACAATGTACAAACTTCATAACCACCATTTCAAGCATATCATAATTTCTAAAATTCTCATGGATATGCACTTCCTTATGCTCCACCTCCTACAAGAAATCTTGAGGAAACATTGCATGCATTCATTGAAAAGCAAGAGACAATCAATACTCAACTTCCTCAAAAC
>NW_011506591.1:992-1697 GCF_000495115.2 Populus euphratica
GCTAACATCCATACCTTTCTGGAAATGTAATGCAAGAAAAACAAAAAGAGAAAGATCATGGAAATCACATCCTTCAAATTCAAAACTTGCATTCTGCCACTATTGACCTTTTTCCATTCAAAATTCAATATCTAGAGCTATAGAAGTCCAATTGGTGCAAACTAAATTTTTTTGGATTCATGACTCAAAAATCTATGAACGCTCCAAATTTCAGCCAAAAAAGATGTCATATGAGGCAGATATGATTTTTCAAATATGACAACTGAATTCTATCAGCAAACAGGTTTCATGAAGAAACGAGTCCAAATTATATTCTGAAGCTTCTAAATCGACATCCAAGTTTTTATATCAGCAATTTAGCTCCTCTAAGTCAGAGCTTGAAGATTTCATGCAAGGCTATTTCTTCTTTTTAGAGAAAATAGTTATTGAAGTACTTAAATATAAACTGCCAACTTAAGGGAGGACTATTTTGTTGGTGGAAGTGTGCTTGCGATCAAGGTTTGTTTTCTTGATAAATTTCAATTTTAATTGATTTTGTTTGCTAGTTTAATTGCTGCAATAGTTTAAATAATCACAAACCAAATCCCCCCGATTATATAATGTACAACATAATAATCTAACTTGAAACTTCCTCGTGGGATCGACTCATTGCTTGCTCTATACTATCTTGTGTGTTTTAAGTTAGGGTAATTAATTTGTGCGATC
>NW_011506591.1:1865-2003 GCF_000495115.2 Populus euphratica
GTAGCGGTACTGTTCAAAACAGAATTGTTTGTGGAATTAGGTTTTGGCTTTTCTTTTCTTGAAGGAAAATGACATTCTGAACAAATTCTACTATTTTCTAAGGTTTAGGCAGTTTTAGTTTTCTAGAGTAGGATTTTC
>NW_011506594.1:0-2002 GCF_000495115.2 Populus euphratica
ATAATAATAACAATAATAATAATAATAATAATAATAATAATAAAGAA
Source organism: Populus euphratica (assembly GCF_000495115.2). Taxonomy (NCBI): domain Eukaryota; kingdom Viridiplantae; phylum Streptophyta; class Magnoliopsida; order Malpighiales; family Salicaceae; genus Populus; species Populus euphratica. The sequence goes on from NW_011506594.1 coordinate 48, forward strand.
AAAGAAAGAGAAGAAGAAGAAGAAGAAGAAGAAGATGAGAACTTTGAGATGGAATATTAATGTAACGATTAAACAATGATAATAACAAATGTCAAGGTTAGAGGTTCCACTAATGGTATATCAAACAAGTATAGTATAAACTCTTATTATTGAATTGGAAACCACACACAAAGGAGGTTCCAATCAAATTATATATTGTTAACATGATTACATTAGTCATCTTATTCAATTAATGCTAATACTTGTAAATCTCGTCAAGCATTCATGCTTATAACTTATGTTAACAACAAATTAAGTTCCTTTCATAGCTCAGGTGCCGGTTATACCATACATTATGGGCTATGAAAGGGCCAAGCATTTGTTGTACCAAGTGTTATACAACATAAATCTAGATTAGTCATTTAACAAGCAAAGTATTAAAGAGTGAACAAGATAACAAATATAAAACATGTTAGTATCAAACATTAAAGTCCATATTAAGTTTACATTATACTTATTCTTACACCATTAGTGTAACCTTTTCACCTTGACATAACTAACTTAGCTAGACATAATGAAAGAAAGCAAAATAGATAAACAAAATAAGAACATAAATAAAATAAAAGTTAACTAAGTAAAGGAAAGGAAATGAAAGGCATAAACTTAATAATAATGAAAGCAAAGCATAAGCATTACAAAAAATACAAAGAGAGAAAGGCAGAGCATGATCTTGATCTGGAAACCAAGATGCCTAAATGCATGGCAAATGCCTCCTTTCATAGGCCAAAATTGGGAACTATTGATTTGATGACTAATTGATAAGTGGGTGGCCAACTGTTGACTTGGTGACAATCTTTATCTTCTCTTGTCTGCCCAAAACGTCATTGATAACGTCAAAATTAGAGCCAGTTGCAAACATGAAAGTTGTATGAAATTGTCTCAGCTTTCTTGTGTAAACAATTCAGCTCATTTAGACTTCTAGAACTCCAGATATGGCCAAAATACCGGACAGTGCTTGGGCTGGAAGACAGATTCGGGCTTCTTTGTTGTTGCTACAATTTGGACTTGATAATGGCCTTTTTAGATCTTGGGCTCCATATGAAAGTTGTAGGCCTATGTCTTACCTTTCCATCCATATAAATTGGATCTAAATTTGAGATCTGTAGCTCAAGATATGACCCAATTACCGAACAGTGTTCCGGTTTGGATTGCACCGACATCTCTTTTCTAAGTTTGGCCTTCTCTTTATCCTTGCAATTTAAGTTCTTCAAATCATCAATCAATCCTTTCATTTATGTGATAGACCTGCATTAAAAATAGACATTTACCACAAATTATAGGTATCTTATATTATTAGATACATTATTATAAAACATATTTAAGTTAAGGAGTTATTAATACTTCAAGTGGAAAATGATGATATAAAACCATGATAAAAATGCACTTTTAAGTACTAATCAGACACCGCAGGTACTTATGAGGCACCGGATGTCTTCATAATAAAAACATGGCTGAGTAAAACTCAACCTCATACATCTAGTGGAGGTATGTACAACCTTAGGGAAGATCATGACCTCCAAGCAAAGTTTGCATCTTTAGCTAGAAAAGTCGAGGCACTAGAATTGAAAAAGAGTGGTCAATTAAAATCTATTGAAAACATTGTGTGTCAAATATGTGAAACAAATGAACACTTAACCAATAACTGTCCAACCTTGCCTTCTTTTAAAGAATGTCTCCATGAACAAGCCCATGGTTTAAACATTTTCCAATGGCCCAACCACAACCCATACTCACAAACATACAACCCTGCTTGGAGAAATCATCCAAATTTTAGTTGGAAGAGTGAGAACAACAATGCACAAACTTCACAACCACCATTTCAAGCACACCACAATTTCCAAAATTCTCATGGATATGCACCTCCTTATGCTCTACCTCCTAGAAGAAATCTTGATGAAACATTGCATGCAATCATT
>NW_011506593.1:0-919 GCF_000495115.2 Populus euphratica
CATTGTAAATTGAGAGATCTTAGATAAATAATTTCAATAATCTACTCTGCCAGTATAAAAAATGTCAAGAATAGTGACTTTGTATGAGCATTAATTTATTCATTTATACTAAAAAAAAGAAACTTTTAATTGATTAAATTATTAAATTCAAGCATTTATTTTGAACATATTTGAACACATTCATATCAAAACCCTTAAATTATTATAAACCCTAATATTTTTAATAATTAATTATAAAAGAATAAAACTAAAATTAGACAAAAAAATAAATAGAAAAGATGAAAGAAATTTACTTAAAACATAAAATAAAGTAGATAAAATTACTTGCTTATCTGAACTTGAAGAGAAATTTATATAAGAGAAAAAGGGAGGCAACAAAGGCTAAAAAAAAAATATAACTCTCTGTTTATAAGAAAAAATTTGAGTAAATTAGTTTTCTATATATATACATAGTCAACTATTCAAGAGGAGTGTAAATCTATATAGGATATTAATATAATACTTTTGGTGATACAAGGAAAGAAAAGTTAGAAGTTATTATTGACTTTAATATAATTCATAATGAGAATAATGAGAATAATCGTGTTACACTTAGAGACCACATGAATCCCACAAGAACAAGTGCACCATCATGCATAGTTTTCCCTCCGGATGCATCTCATTTTAATTCTAAGCTAAACATCATTGACTTTTACCTTCTTTTCATGGCTTAGATTTAGAAAATTCATACTTGTATTTAAGGGAATTTGAGGAGGTCTGCAACACCTATAATGACTCAAATTGTAGCATGAACACTATCAAATTAAAACTTTTTTCTTTTTCATTAAAAGATGAAGCTAAAACATGTTTACAAAATTTGAGAACAAGATCCATTAGTTCTTGGGATGAAATGTAACAATAATTTTTAAAGAAGTTTTTT
>NW_011506593.1:1212-1813 GCF_000495115.2 Populus euphratica
GGGCACTACAAGCACTTATGAGGCACCCAGTAAAACTCAACCTCATACATCTAATGGAGGTATGTACAACCTTAGGGAAGATCATGACCTTCAAGCCAAGTTTGCATCTTTAGCTAGAAAAGTCGAGGCACTAGAATTGAAAAAGAGTGGTCAATTAAAATCTGTTGAAAACATTGTGTGTCAAATCTGTGAAACAAATGAACACTCAACCAACGATTGTCCAACCTTGCCTTCTTTTCTTGACTTCTTTTAATGAATGTCTCTATAAACAAGCACATGTTTTAAATAGTTTTTAAAGGCTCAATCATAACTTATACTCGCAAACATACAATCCTGGTTGGAGAAATCACCAAAATTTCAGTTGGAAGAGTGACAATGCACAAACTTCACAACCACAGTTTCAAGCACACCATAATTTCCAAAATTATCATGGATATGCACCTCCTTATGCTCCACCTCCTAGAAGAAATCTTGAGGAAACATTGCATGCATTCATTGAAAAGCAAGAGACAATCAACACTCAACTTGCTCAAAGCATAACAGATTTTAAAGATACTCTTGCAAAATTCACATCTGCTCTCAATTTTCAAGAGAAAAGTAA
>NW_011506593.1:1839-2002 GCF_000495115.2 Populus euphratica
TGTCAGTTTCCATTTCAACAACAACAAAATCCCAAGGGGCAATATAATACAAATGGAAGTAGTTCCGGAAGCCAACATATGGATCAAATCAAATCAGTCACTACTCTGCGCAGTGGTAAGGTTATTGAAAAACCCTCTATTGAACCTTATGAGAAAGATGATG
>NW_011506595.1:0-2000 GCF_000495115.2 Populus euphratica
CAATGCACAAACTTCACAACCACCATTTCAAGCACATCATAATTTCTAAAATTCTCATGGATATGCACCTTTTTATGCTCCACCTTCTACAAGAAATTTTGAGGAAACTTTGTATGCATTCATTGAAAAGCAAGAGATAATCAACACTCAACTAGCTCAAAGCATAACAGATTTTAAAGATACTCTTGCAAAATTCACATCAGCTCTCAATTTTCAAGAGCAAGGTAAGTTTCCATCTCAACCACAGCAAAATCTCAAGGAGCAATACAATGCAAATGCAAGTAGTTATGGAAGTCAACACATGGATCAATTCTTGAACAAATCAGTCATCACTTTTTGTAGTGGTAAGGTTATTCAAAAACCAATTCTTGAACCTTGTGAGAAAGATGATGAGTCAATCTCTAAGGGTAAGGAAGGGGTTGAATCTAAAAATTACAAAGAAACGACTGATTCTCCGCCAGCACTTCCATTTTCTCATGCCATGATCAATCAGGAAGAAATCGAGGATGAAAAAGGCACCAAAAAGGTTGATGCGAATCTTTTATTAAAAGTGACAATAGATTCGACACCCGACATCACACCAATCGATGATTACTTTCCTGATAAATCTCTACTTTCTTTTAGTTCAATGCCTTGGTTTGCTAAAAATATCAATTTTCTTGCTTTAGGATTTTTGCCAGCTCACTGGAGTATTGAAGACAAAAGAAAATTTTTGAGTAACGAGCAAAATTTTTGTTGGGATGACCCTTACTTATTCAATTATTGTCCTGATCAAATATTTCAAAAATGCATTTTCGACAATGAGGTAAGTAATTTCATTAAATTTTGTCACTCTAAGGCATGTGGGGATCATTTCTCGTCAAAAAAGAGGATTGTAGAAATCTTACAAAGCGGATTTTCCTGGCCCACCATATTCAAGGAGTCACATGCATTTTGCAAAAACTGTGAAAATTATCAAAAGGTGGGATTTATTTCAAAACACAGAGAGTCTTTAGATAATCTTCTATTGACTCTTAAGTCTCATCATAGTCAAGATAAGCATCGTGCAATTCATAACTTAGGAACCCATTTTCATGAAGAACATGCTTGGCATGGTCTTGGGAATCTGACTAAAAAAAGACCTTGTTTGCCAGTTTTTAAGAAAACTGGATGGGAAGCCTATCCCCGACCCATAGAAGGCGTTTAAGCCGTTCTTGGACGTAAAACCAAGGGAAGATGTGAGCCACAATCACAATTGCAATTTGAATTTTTTTTTTTTGTAAAAATTTGTGTCTTTTGGTTTTGTTATTGTGTTTTGTTATTTCTTATTTTTATTTCAGTGTGTTTCAGGTTTTGTCAGTGTTCGTTAATTCAGGTGATATCTTCTATACTCTATCTTTCTACCTTAGAACATTGAGGACAATGTCTCGTTTTGGTTGGGGGGAGAGGGTAGTAGTTGATAAAAAAAAAAATTGTTTTTCATTTCATAAAGCATGTGCATAATTGTTGTTACTAGGATGGCAAAGTAAAGGAGTTCTTTTGTTAAAGTGACTCTTGAGACGCATCTTAGTAATCATTCTTAACAAGGTCTATTATAATACTTCCTGAAATATTCAAGTTTACAAACTCTCGTATTGTTACCACTTAATTCTGCTCATATACTTATTTAACATGTATTCTTAAACCTTAATTTACACACACACACTTTAACATATGATTGTGGGTTGCATATTGGATTATTACATTATTTATGTTATTTTGTTAAAGGTAACAACTAAGGGAAAGGGATTGTATATAATTAAAAAATAAAAACAAAAAAAAAAGAAAAAAAAATGATGATAATAAAAATGATGATAAGTTTGGTTTCGTAGCCTTCCTAACCTAAGCAATTAAGCTCGAAGGGGTGTTTTAACACCTAATACCCTAAAGTCAACTGACTTGGGAGCTATTGGCCCAACGCTTGTTACATGGGTTGAGGAGAAAAGCTTAAGGAAATCAAACATTGCACTATCTACATATCA
>NW_011506596.1:0-1998 GCF_000495115.2 Populus euphratica
GAAGAGAGATTCAAAGAATTGCACAGATATATACACAGATATCAGTAATTATGGGAAACTGAAAGAACCGACTTAAGTCACGGAGTACCGTTATCCGCCATTTGACCGGGGTGAAGAAACTTGCAAAAATCACTCAAAAAGAAACACAAAAAAGAAAATGTGAGAAAAACAAAATAATCAACCTTTATCTACAAGATCATTCAAACCAGCTAATTCATTTTCACTAGGAAAATTATCAAAGTAAGCTTTCAAACGATGTCCATTTTCCTTAAAATCATTGTCATTCATTGAATTCTCAATATCACAAGCCCCATAAGGATTGCTCCATCTTGGTCTTAGCTCTCTAGGAAATGCATAGATTTGAGAATTATAAAACAAAAATTTTTGACCAATGTCAATTTTTTGACAATTTTCACAAGTTTTGCAGAATGCATGCGTGTCCTTGAACATGGTAGGCCAATAAAATCCATTTTGAAAGATTTTTGCAATTGTCTTTTTTGACGAGAAACAACTTCCACATGCTTCAGAATGACAAAGTTTAATGACACTACTTACCTCATTGTCGGAAATGAATCTTTGAAATATTTGATTAGGACAATATTTGAATAAGTTAGGGTCATCACAATAAAAGCTCTTCACTTCGTTCAAAAACTTTTCTTTGTCTTGGGTACTCCAATCAGCTAGCAAATCACCTAAAGCAAGAAAATTAATATTTTTATCATACCAAGGCATTGGACTAAGAGAAAGTAAGGATTTGTTAGGAAAGTAATCATCCATCGGTGTGATGTCAGATGTCGAATTTGTTGTCACTGTTGACAAAAGATTCGCATCAACATTTTCGGTGCTTGTTTCATCCGTGATTTCTTCCTCAGAATAAACCATTTGCAAATCTTCAGTTTCATCTAACTCATTTTTACTTAAAGTAGATTCAAGTTGATCATAAACTAATTCATCAATATGATCTACTTCTTGTAAATCATTATCATCTCCAGGTTGCTTGCAAATATTGAAAATATTCATCTCCAATGTCATGTTTCCAAATGATAGCTTCATCAGTCCATTCCTACAATTAATCAATGCATTAGAAGTTGCAAGAAATGGACGTCCTAAAATAACAGAAAATGAATTACATGCTTCAACAGGTTGTGTGTCCAAGACAATAAAATCCACAGGATAAATGAATTTATCGACTTGCACTAACACATCTTCAATTATTCCTCTAGGCACTTTTACAGATCTATCGGCAAGTAAAAGAGATATAGAAGTTGGTTTTAACTCACCTAGATTGAGACTCTGAAAAACTGAATATGGAAGTAAATTCACACTAGCTCCAAGATCAAGTAAGGCTCTTTCAATTTTATGCTCTCCAATAAAGCAGGAAATTGTAGGACAACCAGGGTCTTTATATTTCAAAGCATTATTGTTTTGAAGAATGGCACTTACTTGTTCGGCTAGAAAGGCTTTCTTTTTCACATTCAGTTTCCTCTTCACAGTGCATAGATCTTTCAAAAATTTAACATAGGAAGGAACCTATTTAATAGCATCCAGCAAAGGTATATTGATCCTTACCTGTTTGAAAATTTCATAAATTTCAGAATTGTGATTGACTTTCCTTTGTTTGGTAATGGCTTGAGGAAATGGAAGTGCTGGCGGTGAATCGGTCATTTCTTTGCAATTTTCAGATTCAACCCCTTCCTTACCCTCAGAGATTGAGTCATCATCTTTCTCATAAGGGTCAAGAGAGGGTTTTTCAATAACCTTACCACTGCGCAGAGTAGTGACTGATTTGACTTGATCCATATGTTGGCTTCCGGAACTACTTGCATTTGCATTGTATTGTCCTTTGGGATTTTGTTGTGTTTGAGATGGAAACTTACCTTTCTCTTGGAAACTGAGAGCAGATGTTAATTTAGCAAGAGTATCTTTAAAATCTGTCATGTTTTGAGCAAGTTGAGTATTGATTGTCTTTTGCTTTTCAATGAATGCATGCAATGTTTC
>NW_011506637.1:0-1957 GCF_000495115.2 Populus euphratica
GTGGCCATGAATCATGAATTACACGATGCACATCTCCACTAGGATGCGTCTCAAGAGTCAATAGAAGATTATCTAAAGACTCCTTACTCAGGCCATCCTTAATGAATTGTATTTTATCTTCACGATTTATAGATACCATTCCTAAAGAACGACATTGTGTATTACAAGTCCATCTAGCACATCGATGGCAGACTTCTAGTCGTTTTGCACGACGTTTCTTTGCAAAAGTGCTTTTACCTGTTCCAGGCATGTGTGAAATGAAGAAGTTAGAGGACTCACCTGATAATCGGACCTTTGCTTCAATCAACCAGCGAATATCTTCAGGAATTCCATGATTCATTAATAATCTCAATCTTGCACATCTAGCACGGTAAATTTTTGTAATCGCATTACAGATATCAGTAATTGTGGGAAACTGAAAGAACCGACTTAAGTCACGGAGTACCGTTATCCGCCATTTGACCGGGGTGAAGAAACTTGCAAAAATCACTCAAAAAGAAACAAAAATAAAATAAAATAAAATCAATATTTATATAAGAAACAAAAATAAAATAAAATAAAATAAAATAAAATCAATCTTTATATACAGGATCACCCAATTCAATAGAGTTATGTTCAACTGAAAAATTGTCAAAGTAAACTTTCAGACGATGTCCATTTACCTTGAAAACATTGCCATTCTTTGGATTCTCGATGTCATAGGCCCCATATGGATACACATGTTTCACAATAAAAGGACCACTCCATCTTGATCTTAATTTTCCAGGAAATAAATGCAGTCGAGAATTATAAAGCAAGACTTTTTGACCAACATTGAAGGTTTTTCTATGTATTTTCTTGTCATGAAATTCTTTTATTCTTGCTTTATGAATTCTTGAATTTTCATATGCATCATTTCTTATTTCCTCAAGCTCATTTATTTGTAATTTTCGCAGTTGACTAGCATCATCCAGATTTGAATTGAAAGCTTTAATAGCCCAATAAGTTTTATGTTCAAGTTCCACAAGCAAGTGACAAGGTTTTCCATAGACTAGTCTATAAGGTGACATACCTAATGATGTTTTATAAGCAGTTCGATAAGCCCAAAGTGCATCATTAAGTCTTAAAGACCAGTCTTTCCTATTAGGGTTCACTGTTTTCTCCAAAATATGTTTGATCTCCCTACTAGCAAGCTCTACTTGTCCACTTGTTTGAGGGTGATAAGGGGTGGCAACTTTGTGTGTGATTCCATATTTCTTCATTAAAGACTCAAATGGCTTGTTGCAGAAATGTGTTCCACCATCACTTATTATGGCTCGAGGGACTCCAAATCGACTCAAAATATTTTCTTTCAAAAACTTTATCACTGTTTTGTGATCATTGTTTCGACTTGGAATTGCCTCTATCCATTTTGAAACATAATCTATTGCGACTACTATGTATAAGAAACCAAATGATGGAGGGAATGGGCCCATGAAATCTATACCCCAACAGTCAAAGATCTCAATGACAATAATAGGGTTTAAAGGCATCATGTGACGTTTTGAAATAGATCCCAACTTTTGACAATTTTCACAAGACTTGCAGAATGCATGTGAGTCTTTGAACATGGTGGGCCAGTAAAATCCACTTTGTAAGATTTTTGCAGTTGTCTTTCTTGTAAGGCTCTTTCAATTTTATGCTCTCCAATAAAGCAGGAAATTGTAGGACAACCAGGGTCTTTATATTTCAAAGCATTATTGTTTTGAAGAATGACACTTACTTGTTCCGCTAGAAAGGCTTTCTTTTTCACATTCAGTTTCCTCTTCACAGTGCATAGATCTTTCAAAAATTTAGCATAGGAAGGAACCTGTTTAATTGCATCCAGCAAAGGTATATTGATCCTTACCTGTTTGAAAATTTCATAAATTTCAGAATTCTGATTGACTTTCCTTTCTTTGGTCATGGCTTGAGGAAATGGAAGTGCTGGCGGTGAATC
>NW_011500561.1:0-1901 GCF_000495115.2 Populus euphratica
ATTTGTTGTTGTTATTATTGTTATTGTACTATTGTCGTTTATAATTTGTACAATTAACCTCCCTGTGGTTCGACTCTGGTCTTGCTGGATTATTTATTACTTCGACACTCCTGCACTCGGGAGAAGACATCAATCAAACAATAAAAAATATTCAATAAATTCAAAAAAAAAAAAACTATAGACTTTACCAATGAATTATGCAAACAAAAACTATGGACTTTATCTACATTACAAAAAATACACCAAAACAAAAAACATAACAAAAAAATAGCAAAAAAAACCATTAAAGTAAAATGAAAAAGAAGAAACACTAACCTTTTCAATTGATGGAGATTCACCACAAAAAAAGCTTGATATCGTCGGTGAAAAAGGGAGATCAACATAGAGAGGAAAAGAAAGGTAGAGAACTTAGGAGAAGAGAAAATGAATTGAAAAGGCGGTCGGGGGCACTTATATGGTAGTTTTACCAACGGATTACCAACGGATTCACCGACGGTCATATACCAGTTTTACCAACGGATAGAAAATTAATTATTATTTTTAATTTATTCTGTCGGTAAGGTGAAAAAATCCGTTGGTAGATGAGGTGTAAAAATCTGTTGGTAAATTTTGAATTTTTCACCAAAATTTTTAATGTCCCTCTATATTTTTCGTGGTCCGTCGAAAATATGACGCGGTCAGAGATATATTTAATGCACAATGCTTTGAAATGCGTGCGGTCTGTTAGTAAGTTTGTCGGTAAAATTGATCCGTCGCCAACTTTCCGACGAACTCAAATTCGTCGGTCTTGCCATCAATGATATGGTGGCATTTGAAGTAATTATTTTTGAACTCTCTGTGAAATGTCGATGACCTTGAGTCCGTCGATGTGGCCATCAGTGATGTGGTGGCATTTCAAGTAATTATTTTCAAATTCTCTGTTAAATTCTGACGGTCTTAGGGTCGGCAGTGATGTGGTGGCATTTCAAGTAATTATTTTCAAATTCTCTGTTAAATTCTGACGGCCTTAGGGCCGTCGGTGATGTGGTGGCATTTCAAGTAATTATTTTCGAACTCTCTGTGAAATGTCGACGGCTTTGAGTCTGTCGGTGTTGCCATCGGTGATATGGTGGCATTTCTAGTAATTATTTTCAAACTCTCTATGAAATGCCGACGACCTTGAGTCCGTCGATGTGGCCGTGAGTGCTGTGGTCGCATTTCAAGTAATTATTTTCAAACTCTCTGTTAAATTTCGACGGTCTTAGGGTCGTCGATGTGGCCGTGAGTGCTATGGTGGCATTTCAACTAATTATTTTCAAACTCTCTGTTAAATTCCAACGGCCTTAGGGTCGTCGGCGTGGCCGTCGGTGATGTGGTGGCATTTTTAGTCATTATTTTTGAACTCTCTATGAAATGCCGACGGCCTTGAGTCCGTCGGTATTGTCGTCGGTGATGTGGTGGCATTTCTAGTAATTATTTTCAAACTCTCTGTTAAATGTTGACGGCCTTAGGGCCGTCAGTGTGGCTATCGGTGATGTGGTGGCATTTCCAGTAATTATTTCATGTTACAAAATATATCATCGATGATCAATAATTATTTCAAGTAATTATTTCGTAATTGTGACATTTCAACTAATTACTTCAAATAATAAATATTTTGTGTTTCAAAATATATCATCCATAATCTAATGAAAAAAAGGGTTTTACATAGGGTTTCATTTTGGTAGTTAGTCAAAATTTTCTTCTTCATCGTCATCAATTGAATTGTCATCACCTTCATCGCAATCTTCAATATGAATATCATCTTCTTCATCGACATTTGCTTGTCCGCTAGAGCTCAAAACAAAATCCAACTCCTCTGCGTCAACATCAACAAGACTAACATCGAAGACATGAAAATTTGAATTTTCTTCCAATTCAAT
>NW_011500561.1:2085-2519 GCF_000495115.2 Populus euphratica
GACATTGTTTTACGAGAACAAAGACATTGTTTATGTTACGAACTCTAGCTTTTGAGTTGATTTCGACCAGACCATAGTGCGGATCAACTCTGATTCCTCTGTCAGTCATGTCATACCAATAGCATTTGAATAAAAACACTCTATTTTGCTCGTTATGATATTGCAATTCAACGACCTCTTCTAATCTACCATAGTAGTCAACTTCTAACTCACTACTAGTGGATCCTTTAACACAAACACCGTTGTTGTATGTCTTTCTTCCTTGCCCGTATTCTTCAGTATGGAAAACATATCCATTGATAAAATACCCGTTGTAGCACTTACATTTTCTTTCAGGCCCTTGGCTTAATGAAGATAGTGACTTAGGTGCACTCCTTCCCATTTGATAAACCTTGTATGTAATGTACATCAATAAACAGTAAATGAACGAGAAT
>NW_011500561.1:5181-6070 GCF_000495115.2 Populus euphratica
TTATTGTTGTTGTTGTTGTTGTTATTGTTGTTTTATAATTGTTGTTTATAATTTGTATAATTAACCTCTCTGTGGTTCGAGCCCGGTCTTGCCGGGTTATTTATTACTTCGACACTCCTGCACTTGGGAGAAGACATCAATCTTTTAGTCGTGTTAATGACCCATCACAAACCAACTCCATATTTTGATTGCTATAGAACAAAGCTATATCCAATCTAGCCTTGATGTTGTCCTTTTTATTCCCCTTCACATCTATGACGGTGTTGAAAATGTTCTCAAACATGTTCTTTTCTATGTGCATGATGTTAAGGTTATGACGAAGGAGATTGGTCTTCCAATAAGAAAGCTCCCAAAAAATACTTCGTTTACTTAATTGTGGGTCAAACCAAAACCAGATAGCTTCTACTTACCTTATTGAAAACCAAACATAAAGATATCTTTTTTATTCTTTCTGTACTTATGATTCGGTGGTAAAAAACAACAGTAATAGTAAAAAAAAAAGTTTTACCTCCGTTTGTTAGTGTGAAAGCCTTATTGTTTTCCATGGAGTATGGACATGCTAGTTTTCCATACATGCTCCAACCAAAAAGCATTCCATAAGTTAGAAAATCATTGATAGTCCACATTAAAGTTACCCTCATAACAAAATTTTATTTCTTTGATATATCATAAGTCAAAGCTCTAGAGGACCACAACTATGTTAACTCATCAATCAATGGTCAAAGACAAACATTTACATTACATCCCGGGCTGCTTGGACTAGGTATGATAGTAGATAAAAACATGAATTCCAGCCTCATACACATTTCTAGTGGCAAGTTATAAACTGTGAGTATGACCGGCCAATAAGAATAAGGAGCAGCAAATGACCCAAATGGGTTGAATCCGT
>NW_011500561.1:7755-13715 GCF_000495115.2 Populus euphratica
TTAACAATTTACAAACAAATACAATCTTACAAAATCTAAAACAAACCATAACAGGTATAGAATTATACATTCATATACTACAAGTTTGTTTGACAAATAACAATAAAACATGTACATTTACTAAAAAAATACATATACTAAAAAAAAAAATTGACATTTAATTAACTGTTAAGATTTAAAAAGAAAGAATTACTTACAAAAATTGATAAAATCCATCGGTAAATCAGAACACGGATGTTGTGACCACAAAACTTCAAGAAATATAACTTGTGCTGATATGAGGGAGATTTTTGTTTGGAGGGGATGGGGGGCTAGTTGTTTGCAGTTGGGGAGAGTTGGGATTAGGAAGAAGAAAGAGAAATAGGGGAGGAGAGGGTCGGCAAGGTGAACATATATTAACTTTTCCCGACGGTTTCACCGACGAAAAATCCATCAGTGGAACTATCAATTATTCTGACGGCACAATCGACACGTCACCGTATGGATCTGCCATTCCAAATCCATCGGTGAATCCGTCGGCAATATAAAATGCAGTCGCTGTACGGCTTGTCTTTTTGAATCTGTCGGTGATTCTGTCTAAAAAAATAACCCACCAAAACCTCCATGTCAGCGACCCCTTTTTTTACGACGGTGACGTTTCCATCTATAATTCAGTCGGTAACTACCGACGGAAATTTTTTGTCAGTGCTTACCGACTGAATTATGGACGGAATATAACTGTCGGTAATTTCAACCTCAAATTATCAACAGAAATATTTCGTTGGTAAATCCATTGCTATTTAGAGAATTTCTGGTAGTGTACCTTGAAAACATTGTCATTATTTGGATTGTCGATATCACAGGCCCTAGATGGATACATATGTTTCACAATAAAAGGACCGCTCCATCTTGATCTTAGTTTTCTAGGAAATAAATGTAGTCGAGAATTACAAAATAAGACTTTTTGACCAACATTGAATGTTTTTCTCATAATATTCTTGTCATGAAACTCTTTGATTCTTGCTTTATGAATTCTTGAATTTTCATATGCATCATTTCTTATTTCCTCAAGCTCATTTATTTGTAATTTTCGCAGTTGACTAGCATCATCCAGATTTGAATTGAAAGCTTTAATAGCCCAAAAAGCTTTATGTTCAAGTTCCATAGGCAAGTGACAAGGTTTTCCATAGACTAGTCTATAAGGTGACATACCTAATGATGTTTTATAAGCAGTTCGATAAGCCCAAAGTGCATCATTAAGTCTTAAAGACCAGTCTTTCCTATTAGGGTTCACTGTTTTCTCCAAAATATGTTTGATCTCCCTATTAGCAAGCTCTACTTGTCCACTTGTTTGAGGGTGATAAGGGGTGGCAACTTTGTGTGTGATTCCATATTTCTTCATTAAAGACTCAAATGGCTTGTTGCAGAAATGTGTTCCACCATCACTTATTATGGCTCGAGGGACTCCAAATCGACTCAAAATATTTTCTTTCAAAAACTTTATCACTGTTTTGTGATCATTGTTTCGACTTGGAATTGCCTCTATCCATTTTGAAACATAATCTACTGCGACTAATATGTATAAGAAACCAAATGATGGAGGGAATGGGCCCATGAAATCTATACCCCAACAGTCAAAGATCTCAATGACAATAATAGGGTTTAAAGGCATCATGTGACGTTTTGAAATAGATCCCAACTTTTGACAATTTTCACAAGACTTGCAGAATGCATGTGAGTCTTTGAACATGGTGGGCCAGTAAAATCCACTTTGTAAGATTTTTGCAGTTGTCTTTCTTGATGAGAAATGGCCCCCACATGCCTCAGAATGACAAAATTTAATGACACTACTTACCTCATTGTCAGGAATGCATCTTCGAAATATTTGATCAGGACAATATTTGAATAAATAAGGATCATCCCAATAAAAGTTCTTCACTTCGTTCAAAAACTTTCTTTTATCTTGGGTATTCCAATGAGCTGGCAATTGTCCTGAAACAAGAAAATTGACAATATTAGCAAACCAAGGCATTGTAGAGACAGAAAGTAAAGATTCATCAGGAAAGTAGTCATCGATTGGTGTGATGTCAGTTTTCGAATCTGTTGTCAATCTTGACAAGTGATCTGCGACAACATTTTCGCTGCCTTTCTTATCTTTGATTGTGATATCAAATTCTTGAAGTAATAAAATCCACCGCACCAATCTAGCCTTGGAATCTTTCTTAGAAAGAAGATATTTCAATGCTGCATGATCACTAAAAACAACAACAGGTGAGCCAACAAGATAAGATCTGAATTTTTCACATGCAAATACTACTGCAAGTAATTCTTTTTCAGTGGTGGTATAATTCATTTGAGCACTATTTAAAGTTTTACTTGCATAGTAAATTACATAAGGTTTCTTATCTTTTCTTTGTCCCAAACGCTCACGCGACGCCGCAAGAATCCATGCAGACAGTAGGGTCTGAAATGGTTTCCTCCTCTTTTCTCTTCCCTGTTGACAGTGAGGGCCACTATCACCTGTAAAACAAAGAAACATAAACAACAATGTTTCCGGTTCTGCCTCTTTTTTTAGATCTATTCTTTTCTATCTTTTTTTGTTTTTGGTTCATTGTTATTTCCTTCTTCAAGTGATAGATCTGATAGTTATGGGAGGAGTGCTAGAGACTGAAGGCAGACAAAACTGAGATCTATGGGCACCGCTATGTTGGGCTGCTACTGAAGGCTCCGATTCGGTCTGGGCAAGGTGGTGATTGGCAGTGAAAGAGATCAGTTCCTGTTGTGGTGGGTTTTTGAGGAGACCGGTCTGCGCCGAGGCGTCTGTGGCACTGCTTATGGTCGGTTGCAGAAGATGAAGAAGAATGGGGGTTGTCCTAGCTGGTCTGTGGCCGTTGTTGTTGGGGAAGAGAATAGTAGGGAGGTGGAGATGGGAATGACAAACAGGTGCTAGGAAAAGGAAAATGAGGGAGTGGCCGAGAAAGGAGTTGTCTGGGGGAAGACTAGTTCTCTGGTTCTGTTTTTTGCTAAGGAAAGGGAAGTATGGTTGGCAACTGAGGGGAAAAGGGTGATGGCTGCCAGCTTCGGAGAAATAATTTAGGTTTAGGGTTTATTTCTTTTTACTACCCTTTCCCCTGTAAAATTTCCTCCTCGTGAGTAAATTTTTCTTCCCCCCCCCTGTGCATATGGTTGGAGGTTCACTTATATAGAAGATCTTTACATGTGTTATTTAAAGAAATATTATAACGATTATTACACAGATTGTCTTCTAAAACCAGCACCAACAAATCCTATATATATGTTATTTTATATTGCAGTGATTATTTTCCATAACTAGCACGAATCAAATCATATATCTATAGTATTTTATATTACAATAATTATACATAATTCAGTAATTATCTCCTTGACATATTGCTTTCTTAATATTAGCCTCAATGCTTTATGTTATTGCCTTTATTTTTTATTTTTTTATTTTTGGTTTTAAAAATTTGTCAAAACATGGGTCAAAAATTGGGTAGTAACAGACATCATTAGCCCAAGCTATTATTGTAATTCATTTCCCGGCAGTCCTTTCACGGATGTCATTAGCCGAAGCTAATCTTGTAATTTACCTCCCAGCAATCCAATCACATATGCCATTAGCCAAAGCTAATCTTGTAAATATGCTAAACTTTATTTACATTAAACATGATATTTATTGTAATTACATTGATCAGAATAACTTTAAATTGTATAAGTGCAAATAGGAGGGAAAATCACGCACCTACTCCACTTGTCTCGTGACCTCCTTAACAGAAGATCCAATCCTGACTATTCCTTTTAAATCACAAGGAAGTTTTGGGTCATGATTCCTTCAAGCTGAATGATAGAGAATCTATATTTATTCATTACACATATGTTACTTTCAATACATGTTCATTTCCTCATTATAACATACATATATATATCATGTATATTTTTCAGAGTTAGTATCTCAACGTGCAAGTGAAGTGTCCGCATGACTTAGTTCTTTTATATACTTACATATAGTATTCACGTGAAAGTCTAACTGTTACTGTCTTAAACCTCAACTATTACTGTTTGATCTGTTACTATCTTAGACATTGAACTGTTACTGTCTTGAACCATTACTGTCTAGACATTGAACTATTATCCAACTGTTACTATTTTGAACTGTTACTATCTAGACATTGAACTGTTATTGTCTAACTATTATTGTCTAAACTCTTTTTAACTATATCCAGAGTTTTAGAACTCCATTTCAAGTGAAATTGGTCTTGTTGGAAAGCTCAAACATGAGGCTACAAGTTATCTAAGGAAGGATAACTCATTTCTGCCTCCAAGATAGTCAAAATTGCTCATCAACTAATCAATCTTACTGCCCTACAGAGTCAGTCACGACTTAATCTAGGTTGGTGACCCATAACTGGAGTATATAGCTCTAAATTGAGCAAGGCTAGTTTTCTTGGTTAGCTAACATCCAAAACTACAATTTCTATGAAGGAACCTGATCCTAATTTCCTAATCCTCCTACCCAAAAATCTCACTGAAATTTAGGAGACAAGTTTGTCTAGATTCGTTACCCCTTCCCTTCACACACAATACTTTCACAAACTACATTTTCTAGTAAATTATTATAGTTTCACATCCCCCATCATATACCATACATGAATTAACTTAATTTTAACAATAAATACTTTTTTCCTCAATTTATGTCTAAGAACCCTAACCTATAATTCAATAACAAGACATCAATTATCAAATTTGAAATGAATTTTAAGATCATGTTTAGAACACCTTACCTAGTATAAATTAAGGTTTTGATCTTCAATCAATTGAAGATTTTTAACTCCTTCCTTTCTTTTCTAATAACAGTCTACCCTCCTTCTCTTCTTGTTCAATTTTCTTGTTAATTCTTTGCCCACAAGTGTTTATTCCATCTATAAACATCTTGGATGGGTTCTTGAAATTTTGGTGTTTCTCTCTTGATTTTGCAAGAATGGATACAAAACTCCCTATTTTCTTTCCTTATGATTGTTGTAGAATTTTGGTGAGGAGAAGAGTATTTATACTTTATAATTTCACTTATTTGCATTTAAGCCCTACATCCTTTAAGTATATTATTCTCTCCAATTAAATCCAACCCTCAACATTATCGGGTTTATTTATAAAGTCTCAAATTATTTTGCTAGAAATTTATATTCAAAAATTTCTGAATTCCTGTTTTTATTCAACCATATACATTAATTTCTTCTCTTTTACTTCTCATGTAGTTAATTTGCATTTTAACTAACCTTTATTTTTTATGGTTTACACTTTTTATCACACAAAATACCTCGTATTGACTCGATTTTTAAAGGGTCCCCCAAACAACACCCCCAAGGAGTTTTTAGGGGATTGATTAGTACTTAAAAGTGCATTTTTATCAAGGTTTTATATCATCATTTTGCACTTGAAGTATCAATAACTCCTTAACCAAAGCATGTTTTATAATAATATATTTAATAATATAAGATACCTTTAATTTATGGTAAATGTCTATTTTTAATGCAGGCCTATCACATAAATGAAAGGACTGATTGATTCACCAAGTCAAAAGTTGGCTACCCACTTATCAATTAGTCATCAAATCAATAGTTCCTAATTTTGGCCTATAAAAGGAGGCATTTGCCATGCATTTAGGCATCTTGGTTTCTAGATCAAGATCATGCTCTTCCTTTCTCTCTTTGTATTTTTTGTAATGTTTATGTTGTGATTTCATTAATATCAAGTTTATGCCTTTCATTTCCTTTCCTTTACTTAGTTAACTTTTATCTTATTTTGTTTATTTATTTTTCTTTCTTTCATTATGTCTAGCTAAGTTAGTTATGCCAGCCCAAGCACTTTTTAGTATTTGGCCCATATCTGGAGTTTTAGAAGTCCAAATGAGCTGAAGTTTTTACACAAGAAAGCTGAGAAAATTACCTACAACTTTCATGTTT